>NC_051218.1:29230009-29530009 GCF_015220715.1 Pygocentrus nattereri | reverse complement strand
ATTCAGTAATTGTACTGTAATAAAGCACTTACTTTCTCTAAAATTTGGGGTTTCCACAGTGAGCCTGTGAGAACGTCAGACTTCACTGAAAGTGTCCTATGTAATGGATCTTTTATTGGTGCTATATATAATTCTACATATATAAATCTACAGCACAGATCCTTATCAATCTGAAGAACTTTGCAAGATGCAAAGCCCTTTATTTATGCAACTGTTTTTTGAGTGCTCTTGGTTCTATATGCAACCATTTTCTTTAACAAAGAACATCAGCAAAGAACATCTTTTTTAAGTAGGTAGCTCATATTTCCTTCTCTAAAACAATCAGTTCCACTCATGATGGACTTGCTAAGTTTTTTTTGTTTTAGTCAGATCAGATGTGTTGGGAGCTGGAACCACAGAGGTCAGGGCACTCCAGAACTAGGGTTAGGACACAGTGCTTTAGGCCCATCTCAGGGTGGTCTGACAGGGCCAGACTAGATCTTATTACAAAAGCTTGTCTGAGAAGAAACATTGGGCCAAATATGGGTGGGAATTTAGACTTTGTAGCGAGAGAGTTGATTGTAACATTGCTAAACATTCTTGAAGGTACACATCAAAGTATGGGGTGATAGTGCACTTGTCAAAACTGTCTGACAAAAAAGGCTTTTGTTAGCCCATAGAAGTGACAGAAGTTAGCATGACAAAAAAATGGTCTAGAAAATTTCAATTTGTGTATGTTGCGATCCCATGTTTTGTTTAGGGCGCTAAGGGATCAGTGACATATGGCATTAAAAGTCTGAACTGATGATGATGATGAGGAACAGGTCAATAGAGCATTTGAAGCCATTTTATTAAAACCAACCACAATAAAACTGTGCTAGAATATCTAATACCACACTGGAAGCATCAAACTGTGGACAGCACCAAAAAATAGAACAAGATACTTACAAAGTACTTAGCTAAGATACAAAAAGGAAACAAAGGCTAACTATTCTACACTTTGCTGACCCTTAATCAAAAGTACATGTGGCAGTGCCCTCCCTCTGACTTTGGTCAGAGGTCCTCCTTACATGACTGTCTGCAAAGTGATATGCCTGTAAAGGAGAGAGACAGAGATAGACGCACACACAAAACACTTTGCATGTTAAAATGATCATTTCCTCTTGCAAGAAAAAAACAGTTATGTCAGCAAATTACATACCCTGGAAACAGCATGGACTGGAGGAATTTAGGGTGGCTTCTAAAGATGCTGTATTCATGTTAACCTAAAAACTAAAAAGTGATATCTATTCTCCTTATGGGATCATGTCTAACCTCAAGAGACCAGCACAAGTCTAAGGGTAATGTGAGGGTGTTTTGTTGACTTTGCTGATGTCAGCGCAAGGTAAGTCCTTATCATTTAATGGGTTTTGCTGTGTTTGTTTGTGTTTGTTTTGGTGGAGAGACAGTGGGGAGATTCTCGTAACTGTAAGCATACATGCCCTCACACACACACACACACACACACACACACACACAAACACACACACGTGACCTGTCAACATTTGTTTAGCTAATAATTGGTATAGTGGAAACTCGTCTACCCTGTGAGTCAGGTTGTTTTAACCTCAGTTAATTCCGCCGAGGCGGAAATAAAAGCAGCAACGCAATTAGTGCCACAATTTGAGTTGTTTTAGTGGAGAATGCCGATGTTAACCCGAGCTGAGCTTCCACCTTTCGTGCGAGTCACCTTGCCATGATGTGCACACAATAATAATCTCATCTGGCAGCATGGGTCACTTTTTCCCCCACAAATTTCAAATAAATAAATGAAATTTCATTTCAAGGCTGATAGAGAATTGCTCTTATTATTAACAGAGCACAATACAAAGCCACAAACCAGTCTGTAAGGGAACTCATGCGAAACTTGATTCTACAAGAACAAAGCAGGTCCTTACTGAAGCTTCAGCAGAGTAATAACAAAACTTTCCATTAAGCTCACATCTGCAGGAGCACTAATCCCTCGTGGAAAAAAGAGAAACGCTCAAGGCAGATTACCCTAGTCATCTCCGTGATTTGTAAGTGAGTTCCGGCATTGACGTCCTCGAGAGAACTTTCATTTATCACTGCCAGGCTGCTGTCTTGCTTGATTGTGTGATGCAGAGATGTAAATCTAAATTATTCTAGTGCCTATTAATTATTTCCATGCACAGAACAAGATGCTCAGATCAACTTAATACAGATTGTACTGAGTTTAAATTTCAGCACATGTAACTTTGCTAACAGTCAGGGGATGGTAAATGTTCAATGCCTCAACCCAGTTGAGTGAGCTCAGTTTTCATTTCAGCTCTACACTCACTGGCCACTTTATTAGGTACATTTAGGTACATTTATTAGGTGCTAGTAAAAGGTTGGACCCCCTTTTGCCTTCAGAACTGTCTTAATTCTTCATGGCATACTTTCAACAAGGTGTTGGAAACATTCCTCAGAGATTTTGGTTGGTTATTTGAGTTACTGTTGCCTTTCTATCATCTTGAACCAGTCTGCCCATTTTCCTCCATTTCTCTTGGTTGTGCTTGAAAATTCCAGTAGATCAGCAGTTCCTGAAATACTCAGACCAGCCCGTCTGGCACCAACAGCCATGCCACGTTCAAAGACACTTAAATCACCTTTCTTCCCCATCTGATGCTCGGTTTGCACTTCAGCAAGTTGTCTTGACCACCTCTACATGCCTAAATGCATTGAGTTGCCGCCATGTGACTGGCTGATTAGCTGTTTGTGTTAACAAGCAACTGAACAGGTATACCTAATAAAGTGGTTGGTGATTGAAGCTTTAGGTGCTGTATTGAGATCTGCATGGGCTTGATTATGAATGCCTGCACAGGCCTGCTTCAGTCATACATCACATCTGCCTGCACCTGCAAAATCTTGTGTAGTTCCTGCCCATACCTGTCCACATGCCCATTCACACCTGCCTACGTTGCCTTATGGCACAGTCTTCCGTGATTTGAAAGCCAAAACATTTTCCTGGAAAAATGCAGCTAGATTTTTTGTACATACACCCTTAAAAAGATGGTTCTTTGAGAGTTCTTCCATAAAGAAAGTGGTTCTATGTGTAACGGGGATCGAAGAGGCGGACGCATATGCGGAGATAAGCAACATTTATTATGGGCAAATCCAGGGTCATCGTCTAAACAGTCTAGGTTCATGTAGCCAACACGGCTTGATCGAGGGGCAGACATGACAGACAAACCAGAATCCAACATACAAACAGTACAACCAGAACAGTACAAAGACCAATACAAAGACCAGCAAAGACAAAAGGGCAAACACAGGGATCACAAGACACAGGTGGAAACACAGGTGGGAACAATCAGGGGCGGAGTCTCTAAACAAGGGGGCAGGACTACAAAACCAAAACAAAGAACACATGTGCTAAATCAATACACAACACAAACACATGGACAGGACTGGGAGGGGCCAATCGTGACAATATGTAGAACTGTGAACACTCAAAGAACAATTTGCATGTTTAAATGTATCATGAATTGATTCTTCAGATTGATAGAAAATGTGCTGTAGACGAAAAGAGTTGGAAATAGCATCCAAAAGGTTTCTTCTGTTGTTTCAAGCCTAATATTGTAACAATAGCAGAACCCTTTTGGTGCTATGTAGCACCTAAATCACATTTAATCTAAAGAACGCTTTAATCATGCAAAGGGTTCTTTGAGTGTTCACTGTTTATTTTCTTTACTAAAGAACCATCTTTTTTGTACATTATTGGAGATTATATGCATCAAGAGATATCAAATATTTGCATGTAAATATCAACAGAAAAGTATTTGTTCATTCCTTTAAGCAAAAAGCATCCAGACACTTTTAAAATATACATACATTACTAAATATATATATAAGATGTGAAGAATCTTTGAAGAAACAGAAACATGGAACTTTGAAACGTTCTTAGAACCATAACTAATCACCTTGTACAGGTGCTCCCTGCATGACTTCTCTCAAATTAATGACAAAAAAGGTAAGAAAGAAGCCAGAAGGTACTTAGAACATGAACTAAGACTTTAAAACTCTTGTGATCTTGTGAAATAGGGCAGTCGTGGGCTGGAGGTTAGGGATCTGGCCCTGTGACTGGAAGGTTGCCGGTTCGATCCCCAGGGCCGACAGTCCATGACTGAGGTGTCCTTGAGCAAGACACCTAACCCCCAACTGCTCCCCGGGCGACGTGGATAGGGCTGCCCACTGCTCTGGGCAAGTGTGCTCACTGCCCCCTAGTGTGTGTGTTCACTAGTGTGTATGTGGTGTTTCACTTCACGGATGGGTTAAATGCAGAGGTGGAATTTTCCCGGTTGTGGGATCAAAAAAGTATCTTAACTTAAATTTAATACAGTTTGCCAAAAGCAACTGACCGGAGTTGAACTTCAATGTGGAAAAAGCTAACCAGTTCTTCCTGGAGACATTTTAAAGCTGTATTTCTTTTTCAAGTGCATACATCCTCTTTTACACACAATGTCTTTTGACTTTGAACAAAAAAGTGTAAATCTTTTAACAATAAAAGATATTTATTTTTTAAACATAAAAAACACATAAAAAGACATAAACAAAAAGTCAAAAGACATTGTGTGTAAAAGAGGATGTATGCACTGGAAAAAGTATATTAAATAACAAAAATAAAACTAATAAAATAAATAAAAAAATAAAATAAATGTATACATTTTAAATAAAAAAATAAAATAAAACTGTAGCTTCATTATGTGTGCATCATGTAATAACTGCTAGATTGCTTTGTTCTGCAGTTTTTTTCTTGCATGTGTACCAATATTTGTACAGAAATGCCCCTCCCAGCATACCACCATACATGAGCCCACAACCTGTTGGCTTATTACGCGTTATACCTGCGGTGCCTCCAAAATAATCTTGCCTGCAGATCACATAGGACCTGCAGGTAAACTTACCTGGTGCCAGCCTGTAGTGCACTTAATCATACAAGATTTAACCATGCAAGCAATTACAAAACTAAAGCAGTGTGAAGTGATTTTCCCTGAAGTGGGTGACCTCTGAAGCAATCACCAATTCAAACTGCTTTTCTAGCCTCAAGCCAGGCAAATGTATATTGAAATCTTCTTGTTTGGAGAAATTCTCTTTCCTTTTGTTATTATGTGGAATAAATTATTATGGTAATTAAATAGTAAAGCAATGTTTGATATGACAGCACTGTATTTCTTTTTTCCTGAGAGCTGTTAACACTGGCATTGTAGAGTAATGCATAGTGTATTAGAAGATTCATCAAAGGGGAACATTCAACCTCCGGGGTTGAATTCCTATTCTTGTGTGAGCACACAGTTTCCGGAATGTACTGTGCATGTGCTTGACTGGGGGAAAAAAACGCATTAAAAATGTATAGGTGCTTAAAAGTAACTCGTCTGAATCTCTGCCTGAACTTACATCCACTCTCCCTGATAGCAGCCCTAGTACTACCAGGCACACTGACTTGCTTTTAATATTTCCAACATTCTGATGTGTTTGTAGACTTTTCATAGTGCACTGACAATGCTATATATTAAAGAATATAAGTAAAACCTCCAAGATTGTAAATATTTTATTTCCTTTAGATTTCTCTTATGACCCCATTTTGAACTCAGAAAATCCCAAGTAAGATAACAACTTGGAAACCTTTCTATTAGATGAATACGTCAACATAAAAGACCTGGAGGAGCAATTTAAAGTTTTCAGTGAAGGCAGTGCAGAAATATCCAGCCATCATACATCAGACAGGAATGAAAGAAATCGACTAGCTAAAAGATAAACTTGTTGGGTGATATGCACTGATAATCCACTTCACTGCAAACTTCTCGATTTCTAGTAATTGGCTACCTTATGGGATTCACCCATAGGTGGATATAAAGTAGGTTCTTCAAGGGTTCTTAAGGTAAGAAAGTGGCTGTATATACCTGTGGCAGGGGCATAGCCACAGGTAGGCCTGGGTAGGCCTTGGTCTATGCAGATTGATGACAGGTCTACTCAATCAAATGGGGAAAGATAAATTATTAAACTGCATTTTGTAAGATAATGAAATTGGATTTTTTTATATGAGTGCTGTCATTGCATAATGACATTCAAAATTAGCTCATCATATCTAAATGCGCAGGGTATAGTCCAACTGATCAATCACAGCCACACTCAAAATATGTACCTGGGGCATACGTAAAAGAAAAGTATAGCATGTTGTTATCCATTCCAAGTCTAATTTTCAAAACATAATTGTCATTTTCTTTCAATTATTACCTAAAATGGTATTTTACTACAAAACCTAAAACAAACCATGTCAAAACATTAAAGCTTAGGATGAATAGGTTTAGGTTTTGCTGTACTGTTTTTCCTGGACATCTCAGCTGACTGATTTGAACTCAGCTATGTCCTCTTTCTTGTTGCAAAAGTTGTGCCTATCAAAAGTAGAGGTATACTTTACAAGTATAAGCTGCTGCAGTGTTTTGTTTTTTTACAGGTTTTGTTTATGTGAATCCAGCACAGTGGTTGACATGTAATTTATACAGTTTTGCTACTGTGACTGCACTGCTTTCAGTAATCTGATGTTGATAACTGAAAAAAAAAACATTTCACTTGCTTAAATGGCTCTCTACACTGAAAAACTACAAATGAAAAGTCAGCTCAATTGACAATTATAAGAATAGTTATTAAACAGCTTTTCCTGGGTTAATATCACTTGAGAACTTACAATTCACCCAACCCATACTTCTTAGGTTAGTAAAATGTTCTCCTTGACATGAAACATAAAATATATGGTTAGAAAAACTACACAATAGATTTTTTTTTAACTGTGCATATCAAATAGCAAATTAACAGACCAAAGTCTTTATTTTTCATTGTTATTTAAAGGTATCCTCAGTATCACTTTAGAATAAGATAGTCCTTATGAAGGAATCATCAATGGTTTAAATTTAGTTTATTCATGCTTATTAATTAGATAATATACACCTTAAGTATAATGAATAAGTAGTTATAACATGTTGATTGTAAGGGCCAATTTGCTGTTGTGTCTGATGAGCATAAATATCTGATGAAGCTGACAGGTTTAATGATGACTCATGAAAAAGACTAATTTAAGATCAGCAACCAGCAACATCTGAGCTTTAACTGTATAGATGAATGTGGCTTCACTATTACTATATATTATTAGGCAAACAACAGGTCACTCTTGCCCTATTTATTTATGTGTTGCGATGTGTTGCTTTTTAATGATTTCCAAGGTATTTATGTACTAATTAATAACCATTAATAAATTAACTTTAACCCATTCATGAACACCTTATAAGGATAGTCATAATGTAAAGTTCTGCTCTGATTCTCTGATTTTCAAGAAACTTTAGAAAGTTGGGTAACTTTTTAAACAAAAAAAGCTAAACTTGGTTACAGCATGTGCTCAAAGGGTTCTTCTCCCTGATAGAGAATGTGTTGTGTGTTAATCAAGCCTTTTGAAAAATTGTTCTGTGGAACATCAGAAAGATTTTGCCATTTTTTTGTCTTTTTCTTCTAATATATATGTAAGTGTATGTACAGTTACAGTCTGTAGACATTCGTTGTTGGTCAGTTTCTAACCACAAATCCACTGTTCAGATATTATTTGGATAGTGATTCATTCTCAGCAGTGACACTGACAGTGTGTGTGGTGCTGGTCTGAGTGTATCAGACACACAGGTTTTATCAGGCTCTTACACACATCAGTGTTAGTGCAAGGTTAAGAGTGAACAGCCAACCAAAAATATCCATCCAAGAGTGTATCTGTGGTCAGAATCTGGGCTAGAGTGGACTGTACATCAACAGAGGGGCTACATTTTCTAAATACAAGGGAGGGGATTCCAATAAAGTAGTCTTAGCTAGTAGATAGGCTTTAATAAGGACATTATTTGATGTGTTAGCTTCAATTTTCAGGCAACTGTAATTGCAATTAATTATATATCCTGAAAGACACGAGTTGGGAGACCATGAAGAGTGGACACACACTGCATATTAAACAGCCAGCATTAATGACCTAGATCATTATGAAGCAGCAGTCAGCAATGTACATCGCTGCCATATGAAAACCTTGTAACTCTGTAATGGTAATTTAGGAAAACTTTATAGGAAAAACAAAAAACATCTGTTAATATAAAATGAGAAAAATTGTATGCTATCAGTCAGTTTGTCCTGAAATGTTTACACGGTGGAACTGGAAGGTACCATTTTCAGATCGTTTCAAAATCCTCAGGTTTAGAGGTTTGGTTTACAGGTTTGTAGCTGTAGTATTATTTTACAGTCTGTGTTTCTAATGTAATCTTCACACTTTTTTGCTGTTTGGACAATTTATCATATTAGATTGCATCACTAAGAAACGCTACTCTGATAGAACTCGTTTCATCGCTACTGCTGCAGCTAAAACCCAGCAAGAGGATGAAAAAGCAAAATAGCCAGAATTGCTTTTTTGATGGATTGGGTCCGTATAACCTGCTTCTGACAAGTTCAGAAAATTCCAATTCATGAGCTTTTACAAAAACAACAATACATCTGGCTACTAAACCTGCCAAACCTCTTAAATAAAACACAATTAAGCTAAGCTGGGTTTTCATTTTTTCATTTTCCTTTCCACTCTAAATGGTGCAGCAGTCACATTTAGGCACCTTGCACATAGACAAGAAGCCAATATTATGTCATATCCAATTTACCTCAATAAATGCATCCTTCATCGGGAAATACATTACATTTTTGTTTGGAACTTTTTAACAACCAGCTAATGAGCAGCACAGCAGAGCTCTAATCAGCTACTAGAGTTGCTGGACTGTTGAACACATTTTACTGGCTGATCCAAACCATACATTTCTACATTTCATCCATTACACAAATGAGTGTCTTCCCAATGGCACTGCATTGTTCTTATATACTATTTAGTGTGCTCGAATGCAGTTTAGTATGCAACAGAAGTAATGCAGCAGGAAATGTCAGCCATTTGTATTTTAGCTTTCATTAGTCTTCACTACAGCAACAAATCAAAATAAAGGCAATAAAGTGAAGAATATTAGTTAATGTGCTTTAAAAATTAGTTTTAAAGTGAGCATTTCTCCCAAAACACGTTGTACTCATAACATTATTTATGTCTCATAACAAATGAATACTAATTAGCTTAAAGTTATTGGCAGCACATGGCATGATTCAGTACTTAAAGCATCACAGTTTATTCACATTGGACTTATAGAACCTTATTTCATTAAGATTATCACAGTGTCGTCTGATTTCCAGCTGTTTTTTTTTAAAGCAGGGAGAGGCCTTGGGTGTAACGCACTTAGCTGGACATCCCTGAGCTCTGGAGAAATGCAAGCAGACAAAGGTTTTTCTCAGCATTCTTCACTTGTTCAGGAGAGTGGTGGGAGTGTGAGGCAGTGAAGCAAAAGCGAGTTGCATTTCAAAGCACCTCTGTAACAAAGTGCAAAAATCCAATAGTTCCCTCATTAGACCAGCTGCCACTGATGTATGTTCTAGCCACAGCCAGGCATGCGTTGCCAGGCTGTTTGTATGAATCGATGAGTCAGACTTAGGCTCTATACGTGTTGGGAGTTCAAGTGCAGTTTCATGGCCAGTGTCTTTTTTCCCCCTGCAGAGAGGCTTAGTATTCACTGTTTCAAATGTCCACATTTCCACCCCCACTGTTTCAGTCGAGGTTAATGTACCCTATGTCTTTGGCAGCCTGAGAAAAATTTGCACAGTGAAGGAACATGGCAGATTTTTTACGAATAGCAAAAAAAATCACCTCGCCATCTGCAAAGATGCCTCAGAGCGCTTGTTTACTCTAAGTCAATATCAAAAATAACAACTCTGTTGTCACTCTAATGGAAGAGAGGGCTTGTGATTTGAGCTTGTAGGAGTAAGTTTTCACCAAATTGTGCTTTATTTATTCTGAGACTCGAAAGTTACAGGTCTTTGTGTGTTTCTGTCCACAAGACAAGCCTGTCTTTCTTTCAAAAGCTTTCCTTGCCAGTGTATGAAGGCAAAGCAGGGAAAGGCCAGATTTCCATTTAGGAACACCTCTGTAGGCATTACATTGTTGAGTTGTTTATAAAAAAAGATCTGGATGCAGTATTGAGTTTTCTCTTATATTTTTCAGTTGATAGAGCTTTATTTGGGATTGAGAGAGTCACATAGATGTAAAGAAATTAGTCATTTTTAAAAAAAATAAGTAATCCAATTATAGACTGAGCGAAATAATCAGGAATTTGGATCGGATTCCTTTTTATGAAGCTAGCCCAATGCTTTAAGAAGATAAACTAATGTTAACATGCTTCTTAAGTAATGTTATACAGTTCATCCTGTCCCTTTGGATGAGAGATTGAGAAGGCAGGGGCTGGCCTTTTTTTTTTTTAAGGCTATCAATCTTCCTAAATGTTTTAGGTTGGAAAGACTGCCTTCCTCAGTATGAAGCCCCTGGGGACCAAGACCAACCGCTGTATTGCTTTGTGTTCTTTTGCTGCTTGATCTGCATGATGAACACCCGTTGAATGACTTTTTGATGCATTTCCACATTGATTCTATCAGTGTACCCATTCTCTTAATCTTTGAAGTCACATTTGTCTGCAATGAAATTGACAATAAAAAGCATGGTGCAATTACATTAATAATGCTTTCTCATTCATAGCCCTGAGAAATTCTATTTAAAGTGCAGATTCTAGACTTTCAGTCCATGCCTTATTGTGTTTGCAAGCAGAAAAGGAGACATTTGAAAATGTTATCGCTGTGCATGCAGTCTTGTATTATGGAGGAAAAAAAAAACTGACTTTTACATTTTTTTTGCAATTCTTGCCATTCTTTAACATCAAAACAAACAAGAAGCAAGGTCAAATAAAGAATTATGTTTGAAGATGTACAATGCAAATTGTGCAATAAATAAATATGTAATTAATCAGGTACTTCCATTTAAATAGCACAGCAAAAGATTTCATAACTTGAGTTCAGTTTGTCTTGGTGGTCTTATTATATGGTTTATCTCAGATTTGTCACTACTAATGAAGTAGTGAAGATGTAATGCAAAAGGGAAGCATCAACTCTTTCTGACAGGTCTCCAGAGAACAATAAGCTCCTCGCTTCCCTTCAGCAGGATCCCTGCTGTGCTCTGCGTGTTTCCCACTTTGGAACGTCCCACATGTAGCATTCACTCTCATTCTTTGTGTCCCCTGGGTGAAGCAAAGGAACTTCTAACATTTTGCAAGAGGTGAAACATTTAGGGGAATGAAGGACATTTTAGAAAAAGGTGGTTAGTTTGTCTAAAAATACACACCTGCTATGCTACAAAGGCCATAACACAGTGGCAAAAAGAGAGCAGCTGATAACATTTAAAATATAAATTTCTCCCTGTAGCAGTGGGGAGGTAATTCTACACAGCAATTTGGGAAAGATTTAACGCTTTGGCTTCAGTTTGAGCTGGACTGCCAGCACCTCCCAGACATCTGATGCATATCTGAGGCATATATGATATGAGTAATGAGCATTTACAACCACTTTTGGGGCAGGATTAAGTGGCATCAGGAGTAACACAACAGGCCTAGCCAAACAGATAAGGCCAGGAATGGATTTAGAAATGTACATGTCTCTGGGGAAACAAGCAAGAGCAACACAGCATTAAACCCGCATGTGCCTAATATGTTACGTTCCTAGCAGGAGAACAACGGTACGGCTCACACATTTGGAGGATTACATGCTAGGGACCGGAACTGATTTGAAGGAGGGCTAATTAGCAGACGACTGTCCACGGGTGCATTGTTCTGGGCCAGGAAGCAACAGAGAGGCTAAGAGACAATAACCACAAACCAAATGACTGCTGTCTACTCAGTTATAGTTCAAGAACTCATTTGTATAAAGCTAGGTTTCCATATGAGGGATGATATGATAATGAGTACTGACACTACACTATTTCTCACACTGAATACATACTGATTTTAATATAAGACAAAGACAACTAGGGTAAACACATAATACAGTTATATAAATATTTTCATTTATTAAGGAAAAAGAAAATATATAATAATTAGCAGCTTTACAAAAAAAAAGTAATTTTCCCTCAACCACTCCTAGGTATGATTATTGCCTGCCCTGTTGAATCTAAATGTCAAATTTTAGGTTAAATTGAACCTTTCCAGCAGTGTGATGTAGGCTAAATGGTCTTAACAAGCAGCCCACTATGCAGCAATCAAATAAAACTCCAGAAGAAAGTTATTGAAAAACAAGAAGGGTTAAAATGGGATGCCAGTAAACCACAGTGATAGCTGTCATCTCCAAATGGAGAAGAATTTTTCCAGAAGGGGCTGGCTTACCAATGGCACAATAATCACTTGTCCAGAAAGTCACAAAATAACCTTTACATACAAGACACTGCAGGCCTTACTCATCTCAGATAAGGTAAGTGTCTATGGGAGAATTGAAAGACACATAATAAAAAGGCTCCTTTCAAATTTGTCAAAAAACATGATGACTTTGATAACCATCAAGTATTTAAGATAATATTATCTGAATTTAACATTATAATCAAAAGTGGAGCATTTTAAAATACTGGAATCTTTTTATATCTGGCATAAAGCTAACACAACACTCCATAATAGGAACATTACACTAACAGTGAAATGTGGTGGTGGTAGTGTGATAGTGTGGGGATGCTTTGCTGCTTCAGGGCATGGGTGACTTGCCATAGATTCCATGAATTCTGCTCTCTACCAGAAAGTCCTGCAGGAAAATGTCCAGTCATCAGTCTATGATCTGAAGCTCAAGAGCAATTAGGCTATGCTGAAGAACCATTGACCAAAGCACAATAAAAAAACGAAACCTTTGAATGGCTCAAAGGAAACAAAATGAAGGTTTTGGAGTGGCCTGGTCAAGGTTCTGGCCTAAACCCCATTGAGATACTGAAAAAGGAATGTAAATGCACAGTTCATGATTGGAAGCCCACCAGTGTTCACAAGTTAAAGCAATTTTGCAAAGAAGCCATATTTATTCCACAGTGAAGTGAAAGAGCCCTGCAATGGACTGGCAACCTGTCCAGGGTTCATCCTGCCTTCCGCCCAATGACCGCTGGGATGGGCTCCAGCACCCCCCGCCATGACCCGGAGGGAAAATGTGTATGTGTGTGAAGTGAAAGACTGATCTCCAGTTATAGGAAGGGTTTGGATGCAGTTTGTTACAATGTGACTGAAACCCAGACGCTCGCGGATGAAAGGTTAAATGATTTATTCATCTAGCTAGCAGCCAAAGAAACAAAAAAGGGGCAAAACACAAAGGAGTAGTCAAAGTACAGTCCAAAAGTCCGATAACAAATCCACACAACCAGCAAAATTACCAAAAGGGAAAGGCAACAGACGCAGTTCAAAAACATGATTCTAAACGGTCAAAATCACAGTGAGACAAGCAATCACAAGAAGAATGCGTCCAGTAAGTTTTAGAGAAAACAATACCTCGCACTGACTGATTGTCAGAGCCAGGCTTAAATGCTCAGCTCTAATGAGGCACAGGTGACATTCATCAAAAGTCTGGAGATTGTGAGCGCAGATAGGTGCGCGTGCCTGAGTCCAGAGTCACTTGATCTCCCAGGGTGTTCTGGAAGTTGGAGTTCACTCAATGAGCTTTTACTTTTTCACAAGTGTGATAATGGATGTTTCATAACCTTTTTTCCCTCAGTGAATTAAATGATCTTATAAAAACTGTGTTCTGCATTTTATATATATATATATATATATATATATATATATATATATATATATATATATATATATATATATATATGTATAGTGTAGATATAAAGTATTCACTCATCCATCCAAATCATCGAGCTCAGGTGTTCCAGGCAGTTGCATGGCCAGAGGTGTATAAAACTAAGCACCTAGGCCTGCAAACTTCTTCTACAAGCATTAATGAAAGATTGGGTCACTCTCAGGAGCTCAGTGAATTCTAGCATGGTACTGTGATATTATGCCACATGTGCAACAAGTCAAGTTGTGAAATTTCCTCACTACCAAATATTCCACAGTCAGCTGTCAGTGGTATTATAACAAAGTGGAATTGATTAGGAACTTAGTTCCAGTGAAAGGAGATCTTAATACTTCTGCAGACCAAGAGATTTTGGACAATTTCATGCTCCCAACTTTGTGGGAGCAGTTTGGGGATGGCTCCTTCCTGTTCCAAATTGACTGTGCACCAGTGCATAAAGCAAGGTCCATAAAGACATGGATGAGCTAGTTTGGTATGAAAGAGCTTGACTGGCCTGTGCAGTCCTGACCTCAACCCAATAGAACACCTTTGGGATGAATTAGAGCGGAGACTGCAAGCCAGCGCTTCTCGTCTAACATCAGTGCCTCACAAATGCTTCTGGAAGATTGGTCAAAAATTCCCATAAACATACTCCTAAACCTTGTGGAAAGCCTTCCCAAAAGAGTTGAAGCTGTTATAGCTGCAAAGGGTGAGCCAACATCATATTGAACCCTATGGATTAAGAATGTGATGTCACTCAAGTTCATGTGTGTGCAAAGGCAATCAGGTAATCAGTCCATAACCTGAAGCTCAAGCACAATTGGGTTATGCAGAAAGATATAAATACAAAGTATAAGTGCAAATGCAACCCCTGAATGGCTTAAAGAATAAGGTTTACGAGTGCCCTTTTCTAAGTCTTGACCTGAACCCCATTGAGAGGCTCAGGAAGTAATATAAATGGGCAATTCATCATGGAAAGCCCACCAGTATTGTTCAATTAAAGCTATTCTGAAAAGATGAATGTGCCTAAATTTCTCCATAGTGATGTGAAAGTCTGATCTCAGTTATAATAATCATTTTGTTTGCAGTTGTCGCTGTTAAAGTTGACCCAACCAGTCATTTGGATGAATTATTTGTTCACAGGTCTGATATTGGATGTCACACAAATTTTTCCCTTTCAGTAAATCAAATTATCTTATAAAACCAGTGAGTTTCTTCATGTTCTCCTTGTCCCGTATAAGAAACTGAAATGATTTAGAGTGACGAATATGCAAAAATAGAGAAAATAAGGAGGAGGCACATTCTTTTTTCATGACAATGTATCATTAGCCACCAGAACAGCTTCAATGAACATGTGCATAGACAACTTAACTGGGTTGAGTTCTGGTCATAGCATTAAATAATTTTCACGATTTTCATACCGGTTAGTAGTCCCTTGTGTTGTGTATATGGGCACACCATTACATTAGTATACAGCTGTTTAATAACATGATATAAGTGATTTGCAGTCCATCTAAGGTTGAACATAGATTACACCAATTGTAAAATCTTAACAGATTTCTAAAACGGACAGCATCGCAAACTCAATCAGTTTGTCACAGAATTGATTTATTTATTTTCATCGAGCATCAACTATGAATAGTAACTCAAACCCCCGTATCTCCTTAGATCACATGAAATATAGCTAAACTTACTGGACCACAAGCATTTGTGCTATTATGTGCAGCGAAAGCGAAAACTGGGGATTAAAATATGGTGAGAAACGTGGAGTTTCTAGTGAAAAAATGTTTCACTGCAAACTAGCAGCTGAGCTGATATTGTAAAGACAGTGACCTGACATCTGAACCCAACATCATAAACATGATATGGGCTCTTATGTGCCTGCGTTTCCATGCAGTTCCTCTGTGTCTGTGCTCCGCTGTTCAGATGGTCTGCATACACGTCTCTTCACCTTTTTCCCCGCTCTTCTAGCTTTTCTGAATGGCTGTTGTTTGAATAGTTCATTGAGTAAATCTCTGACCTTCTCACATTACAGGACCTGTGAACATTTTGAGTCATAAACTCTAGTTTGATCGGAGGGTTAAAGATTCACTTGTTTTGTCTCTTCAGATAATTTGCATCGCCAGTCGCTTCCAATCTGGAAAATCACTTCACATTGTGAAAATTTGTTTTTATTGTGTAGACTAGGCCCAGACTAAGTAGACAAGTGGACCAAAACCATGCCAGCAATTTGCCCTCCAGAGCATAACAGAGCCACCAGATCTCCTTACTCTGGGGGTTAAGTATTCAGGCCTGTACTCATGCACTCGCCCACATTATAGTGAAGTAAAGATGATTTTTGCTCCTCTGATCTCTCAAATCTGCATTCATCTTTGTAATGTGGAGTTTGATCTACTATTCTACTCATTGCATATGTTGTGGATGACCTATTTTTGCTGGCACAGTCTGATTATGCCTTGCATTGAACTTGATATCTTGGTTAGAGTAACAGAGTTATCAGAACATATGTTTGACAGAAAACAGCATACAATACCTGTGTAGTGTTAAGCCTCTTGATTTCAGAGGCCAAGAGTTCCACAGTGACATCTGTTAAGAATTAAATATTAAGTAGAACTTCTTTCAAATGTCTCTGTGAGCAGAGAAACGTCCCACATCTTCACACCTCTGTGCTGTCAGATTTACTGGAACGAAAAAACTAACCTGACATTGACCCATTTCATCAGAATACAAAGACTGAGATTAGTAGAATGGTGCAACATCATACTATTCAGAAACCCACAGAAACATGAGGAAGTGTTCTTGCAATAATCTCAACTTCTGTTTTCATCTTGACTCCTCACAGTCCTTGTTCACAGTACTGAATAGTGAGGGCTTTAGAAAAGATTTCTGATGGAAATAAGCCTCTTCTGTTATGTGCCCCTAGACTGGAGACCTGTATGTACCTCTCGAGCCATTGTCGGCTGGAATGGAATGGAAGTGTTTGATTTTGCTCAGACTTTTTTTGAGCAGCGACCTTGCCTTTGAGTCCTCCATGCTGACAGAGAAGCAGGAGTGGAGCAGTAGCCAAGGCAACATGGTGGAAAGAGAAAGAGCGAGTGAGAGACCCAGTGGCTCGCAGGCAAAGCACAACACAGCGCTGTCTAAATGCCAGCTCATTATCCACTGCTGGAAGACCCATGTGGGAGGCTGCTGTGTGAACTTCAGGCTGAGAAGGAAGGAGTGAGAGAAAGAGAGAGCAAGAAAGAGAGAGAGAGGCTAGTTTGATTTATACGTACACTTCCACTTTCTCCCACGACCAGCCTGCAGCCAGATACAACACAGCTAGCTTGAGAACCAGCAAGCAAAACAATGACAGTCTACTGCCCGTTACAAGAGAGCTTTGTTGCGAGCTGCAGGCTTTGAGATGTGGACAGCCTGCCAATAAAGTGCACAGTGACCATCAAAATGTTTTTACAGTCACTAAAGTTCTATGTATTAACAAAGTTAAGTGTGGGGTAGACAACTATATATATAAATATTAACCATGTTCTGGTTTTTTCTTGTCCATTGATCTGGTTTAATTTATGTTTGAAATGATGGTTTGTTTGTTGATTTTTCCATGAAACTAGATTCACAAAGTTGAGATGCTTGGGACTGTTGCAGCTATGTTTCAAATAAGACACTTTACATTGGGAAAATTAGTTGCATACAGGTTTCAAGTGCAGTTGCATGAAAGTTTCACCATGTAAAGCCAGCCTAACTGAAATGCCCAACAGGTTGTAGCTAATAAGTAGAAAAAGGGCACAGTAAAATATCTTCAAATCAATTAGTTGGAGTAAGAAGGTGGTTGGTACAAATGTACATTAAAGCTTTCTTTGATTCTGACATCACAAGAAGATAAAAATGTGTGGCTCAGGCAGATTCCCAAAGCACTGTTGATAATATTGGCACCAATCTGTACATGTATGAATTTGTTTTCTTCTCAATAAACCAGCTCTGTTGTTTTTTACCACACATAAATTTATTGCACAGATCATGAATAAAAAATCAAGTGTAAACTGTGTATGATGGTGTAGCTGCAGACTGCTGACGGTTTTAAAACTATGCATATTTATTTTTAAATCAAAGGGTCTGAAAGCTTCTCCACACTGTTGACTTCACCAGATTGATTCTGTAAGAAGCCATGTCATCATGTAACGCTCAGTCTGCCCCACAAGATATTTTAAGCTCCTCAGCAACTTTTCTGAAATGAGTTTTTTCTCCTGCGTTGCTTGAAATAGCATTAATAGTGATGACTAAGGAGTGGTGAGAGCCTGTGGGTGGTTACTGTGCCTGTCTGCAGCAGAAGAAGGACTGAGGTTTGGAGTTCTGGGTTTTTTTGAAGCTAGAGAGGAAGAGATGGAGAGAGAGAGAGAGAGAGAGAGAGAGAGAGAGAGAGAGAGAGAAAGAGTGGGGTCAAACTAATGTCAAATTTTTCATAGTTCACCACCTCACTAAACACCTCCAATTGTCCCTTTGTAACTTAGCGACAGTAATTAGCCCCAGGCGTCTCAGAACTTTACGAAATGCCATATTAATGTGAAACTGGATATTCAGTGTCCCAGGAGGTCAAAGGATAGAGTGAAATTTTACACATTTCTTACAATGAAGAGACAAGAGGTGTAAGATCTATAGACCTAATATGCAGGCTCTTGAGTGGCCATTCCTCCAGTGGAATGAAAATCAACTAGGAAATTTTTAAATATACTGTGGTACATAATAACATTAAAAAATTCTGAGAATCCATAGAAATCTCTGTATGCAAGAGGCAAGGCCAAAAATCAGTATTTTCTGGCTGTGATCTTTGAGAACCTCAGGCGGCACTGCATTAAAAACAGACATGATTTTGTAGTGAAAATCACTGCATGGGCTTGAGCAGCTGAAATCCAATATCAAACAAGAATGGAAAAACATTACACTTTCAAGTCTACAGCAATTGCTCTCCTCAGTTTCCAAACACTTGCAGAGTGCTGTTAAATGAAAAGGTGATGAAACACAGTGGTAAACGTGACCCTTCCCAAATTTTAGAAACATGTTGCCGGCATCAAATTCAAGTGGGCATATATTTTTTTTAAAAAACAATAACATTTCTCAGTTTCAACATTTGATGTGTTGTCTTTGTATTATTTTCAATTAAATATAGGGTTTGAATGATTTACACATCATTGCAATCTCTTTTTATTTACATTTTGCACAGCATTCCAACTTTTTTGGAAATGGGATTGTACACCTATCTAAGGAAGCCCTAAAGGACCAAGGACCAAGGATTTATGTTGCTTTCTCAAGATCTCATTATTTATATCATTATCGCAACATAATGAATGTTATCTTGATAAAGCAATGTTTGTTATGTTGTAATAATGAATAACTTAAGATTATAACAAATTAAAAGAATTCATTATCATGCAAAAAGAGTCAAAAACTGTAAATCTTTCATTTCTGTCATTATCAGATCAACTAGGAGATTGTGTGTTGACCTGCTAGTGAGCAATCAGAGGTGAAAGGAAAGGGGAGAGTCCTCTGCTGTAATAGTAACTCATAATTCTCCACAAAAGACACAATTGCCTCAATCTTTTGTGAAGATCGCTTGCTTGATCATCTACAAAGACAAAAATCCAGCTTAATAATGGTTTTATAAATCATACACATTTCAACCCAAACATATTTTATCATGTTATTGAAGAAAAAAAGGCAAACTGAATTTTATGGTTACTCTGAAAAAGGCTTAAATCCCTTAAAAATTACATGGGATACATACACTATGCAGACAAAAGTATTGGGACACACCTCCTAATTATTGAGCTCAGATGTTTCAACCACACCCATTGCTAACAGGTGGATAAAATTAAGCACATAGCCTCACAGTCTTGATAAACAAACTCTGGCAATAGGATGGGTCATACTAATGAGCTCAGTGACTTTAAACGTGGTGCTGTCAGAGGGTGCCACCTCTGTAACAAGTCAGTTTGGGAAATTACTGTCCTGCTACTGGACTCTGGAGCAGTGGAGTGACGGAGTGAAGTGATGCAGTAATGAATCACGTTTCTCTAGTCTGATGGAGGAGTCTGGGTTTGGCAAATGCCAGGAGAATGTTGCCTGCCTGATTGCAATGTGCCAACTGTAATGTTTGTTGGAGGAGGGATAATGCTACGGGGTTGTTTTCAGGGGTTGGCCTTAGTCCCTTTAGTTCCAGTGAAGGGAGATCTTAATGCTTCAGCAGACCAACACATTTTGGACAATTACATGGTTCCAAGTTTGTGGAAACAGGAAGGCCCTTTTCTGTTCCTGTATGACTGAGCCCCAGTACACAAAGCAAGCTCCATTAAGACATGGCTAGGTGAGTTTGGTGTGGAATAGCTTGACTGGCCCGCACTGAGCCCTGACCTCAATCCCATCAAACATCTTTGGGACGAACTAGAACAGAGATTGTGAGCCAGGCCCTCTTGTCCAACATCAGTGTCTGACTTCACAAATGCTCTTTTGGATGAATGAACACAATTTCACACAGACACACTCCAAAATCTTGTAGGAAGCTTCCCAGAAGAGTGGAAGCTGTTTTAGCTGCAAAGGGGGATTCATATTAAAATTCATATTAATGCCTATGGATTTAGAATGGGATCTCATGAAAGTTTCTTCAGGTGTATTATCTATGTGCCCCAATACTTTTGTCCATGTAATGTACATCTGCATATGTATCTGGATACACTAGTTTATTTTTTTGGCTAAAAATGTCTTTCTTTGTTATAGTTGATAACCGGATTGTATATATCGTGTTTCAATTAAATTAAATCAATCAAATTTTGTTGAACTTAAGGGCAAAATAGAGAACAATGACAGCAACCTAACTCAGCTAACACAAAGTAGATCTCATCTTTGCAAATCTAACCTTGCCAGTCCGATTCCTTTTAACAATTATAAAATGAAAGTGCTTTACCGATTGGTTGATGGAGACTATGGAGAATTGCATGGCAGCCAGAACTGATGGCAGTCTGTGAACTGAGAATCCACTTTTGTTTTCTGCCATGGCTCAGGCTAAACTGCAGGTTACTTGCTATTCTGGTACTGTGACAGGGTGGCCATTATGATGACTTTGGGGCGATTGCTGGAGATTGAAAATATTTTCTGCTTGGTGACTAAAAGAGAAAACAGGGCTGCATCATTATACACTGCTGCCACTGGCCATCTCCAACTTTCTTTCATTCACAGAATGCCTTGCATTATAGTGCAGCATCTGCAGTAATGATTTAGAAATGTGTTAATAAAATCAAATTTCAGGATTTCTGGCTGCCAGGTGGCAAAATTAATTAGCATCAAAAATTGACACTGTTGTAACAACATGATTTTGTTTGTGCAGTCAGGAGAGGGTTACATAAATATTGTCAACCACAAAACAACTCCCCCTGAAAGCTGTAAATCTCTTTCTCCAGCACACAGCATTTCCTCTGATAACCTGTCATCCGGCAGCTGTCATAGTGAGTGCTCGATTCTGGGAAAGGTGCTTTTGGCAATGCTAAAACACAAATCATTTCCGATCTTTTATTCTTCTCAGGTAACCATTATTCCACCACAGACGAACTGAAGAGAGCTCACTTCAAGTGATTTCCAGCCCACACATACATACACATTTACAATCCTGTTATTTACCCTGTCCTCATTCAAATGGGCCTTTCTCACACCTGCTGTTTTGCACACGGTGATAAAAAAAGGTTGCAGATGCTGCAAAGAATGCTGAAGAATTCACTGTTCTGAATAACATTTAAGACTGTGCTGGATTATTTGGAGGACTGATGTGCAGGCCTGTGGTTCTCAAACTTGGCTCTGCAAGCTCCGTTTTGTCCCTCACCTTTTACATAGCTTGTACTGTTAAAAAGAGACACTTTCTTTTAAATATTTTTGTCAAATGTTGACTGACTAGATCACTTAAATGTCTCATGACTGAACTTCCTAGTGGCTGGCGAAATGGAAATCGACATTATATCTCCGATATTTTTTATATAAATATTTTTTATATAAATTATGATGAAGTTATCAGATGAGCTAGAACACTTCTGTCTCTCTCTCTCTGTGGATTGTTGGGACTCTATTGAGCTGCTAGTGAGCAATGAGGGGTGAAAATAGAGGGTGGAAACAATCTACATCTCTCAACAAAAACAGCCGTGCCGAGAAAAATACACATCAGCAGCTTTCTTAACACAAAACAAACCTGAACTGACACAATAAAAACAACATTTGAAGAAAAGCATTTTTGACATGCTTAAAAACAAAAATCTGGTTCATTTTCCAGGTTTATATATTTATATAAACCTGGAAAAATTTATAATTTAATATTATAAAATTTAAATTTATATATTTATTTATTCTATATATGACATTGAAGGGAAAAATATTGCATAGTTTAATTGAGAGTCTTCTAAAACAAGCAGAAATAACATTTTACACTCACACATTTACACACTGAAAAAAATAAAAGTTAAAAAAAATAAAGGTATGAAACTCACTGGGGCATTACCCCTCTTGTCACTGGGGTGGGACCCTCAAGGCTACATCTCAAATCCTGTAGTCACGGAACATAACCATACCATTGAAATGATATTATCTAATTGCATTGTACTTGCACAGAACCTTTTTTTCTAGCAGTGCATGCCTCCAAACAATAGTGATAAAATGAGGCAACCCTAATGGAGTAAATGAATAAGAGCTTTAATTTTCAACCGTACTTCTGTGACTTTGCCTGTCAGTTTTGCTACAGTTATGCATAGTCATTATTGCTGTGCTGTTCAGTGCCTCAGTGTCAGGTTTATTATGGCTGAAAACACAAGGCTTTGCAGAAGAAAAAAAAACCTCCAGTCTGAAGGACGAAACTGAAGAGTAACACTTGGTAAAGGGTTTTTTAAAGGAAAGAGGTAAAAAACAAACCTGTTGGCTAGTATGTAGTTTGGATAACAAGTATGCTAAATAGCACACTAACTACAATATACATATTACAGACAGCTAATGTAAATGAAGTATGAATAAATCACAGATCACATTCATTTGAAAACTGGATTAATTTATTACAAGCTAGTTAGCTTGTATGCTATGTAAACTACAGACAACACTGTGTTTGCTGCAGTTCTACTTTCAAGTTCAATTTATATAGGGCCTTTCATGAACCCAAGGACACTTTAGAGATCAGAAAGTCACAAAATACATAATCAACAATAAATAAAAAAACACAGAACACATACACACAGTTCCCACAGTTCCCACAGTTAGCTGGGGGAGATAACAATAACTACCATATAGAACCACTTAGCTAACCTGGAAGGAGTCCTTAGCCATGGGGAAAGTCTCACTCTGCAACTCTGGTGCATCACACAGGCAACCAGCCCAGGAAGCCTCAAAGGCCAAAAACTTCCTTAGGCAAGAAAGGGTTAGCATTTTTCTGCAGCTGATCACCACCAGTCCAGGCAGTCTCATAGCAGTGTCACCCAACGTAGCTGCGAAGTTGCGTCGTTTAGGCAGCCAACCTAAAAGGCCTTGTAGATGCAGCACAGCACTGCTCATGCAACCGAACACTACACAGCTGCAGTGCAATGTCATCCAAGCAGCCTGTCCAGGCAGCCACATAGCTGCAATGTAGCTTCGATCAGGTCCCTGGTCCAGGCAGCCTCATAACCGCAATACAGCATCACTCAAGCGGCCAGTCCAGTCTGAATCATAGCTGTGATGTAGCATTACCCAAACAGCCAGCCCAAGTAGCGTCTGAGCCACAGGTGGAAAATTACTCTCGGCTGCTCTCTTTGTTCTGCAAAACAAAACAAACAAAAAAACTATGCAAAGCGGCAGCTTTATCATATTGTGCCAGCACACACACACACACACACACACACACACACACACACACGAAATAAAATAAAATAATTACTGTCCTAGTCAGCCTTCGGAAGCTGATTCATTATAACCATGGTTCATTAACGGATGGGAAACTGCAGGCATTTGCTCAATTTTAAATTTGGGGAAAATTATGGCTGCTGACCCAGCTATAGCATAAAGCTAACAACAAGAAGTTTGATTCAACTCCAGTCAGGGGGTGCCCTGGACTCCAGAGAAAAAGAGATTTGGGAACTTTGAAATGTCTATCAGTTACATAAGCACTCTTTGACTCATTGCCACTGTAATGATCTGAGTGCATTTAGGCCTTAAAGACAGTAGCTAACTGCAGTAGTTAAACAGCACAGCTTATTAGCCATGATAAATGATATCAGAGAAGGAGAAATAATAATGGTAATCTCTTTTCTGTTATAGCTTCATGAAAGGTGCAAAGTTTTCAGTTACAGAAACAAAACTATCTTAACTTTCTAAGTTGGAACGAGATTTTAATAAAAGTGATTCATGTTGACTTCAGGTCTGAGGAAAGCACTTTTTTCTCTCCACCCTAGAGCATTCCTTACATTACTTTTACCTAGGACTGAAATCAGTGCCCCAGGAAACATTAATCAGGGGTAAATTCATTAAAGGGTTAACACAAAGAGCTTTATAGGCAATCAGGAAAAAATTCCACAAAATAGACATCCAAATGAAAAAGCGCTGTACATTTTTGAGAGTGTAATTGTGCTCACTGCACTGTATGTAATGTATGGGGTTCACTCAGTAAGCATAACTACACTAGATGAAACAAGCATCCCACAGAGTCCCTGTATGCGGAATTCTGCACTAATATATTAAAAATTCCAACAAATGCATGTGAGGTATTTTTAGGTCATTTCCATTAATTATACCAATATATCCATTCAGAAAAGAGCTTGAAAATTTTGGCTACATCTAAGTTACAATTACAAAAATATTCTAATGTATAAAGCACCAAATTATCAAACACAGTAATCTGGAACTTTAGGACAGCAAAGCCAGTACTCAGTCTAAACTACAGAGCTATTGGGCCCTAAACAGAGAGCATGAATTAGCAGAGTATCTCTTCACCATCAGAGATCCACAGTAGAGACAGATCCTGACCAAGTACAGCCTCAGTGACTACCATCTGACCATAGAAATGGGGAGATATAAAAATCCTGTGTGCCCTAAGACTCTGTGGACACTGTGACAGTGGAGAGGTCCAGACAGAGCTATGCTTCCTCCTTCACTGTGAAAAATAAAAATTGGCATGACACAATTTTAAAATAGAATTTAAATTTTCATAATTTTCAATTCTGGAATTCTCAGTCTGATTTTTTTTTTTTTTCCTTGGGGAAGGGAACACAGCATCTCTTGCAGCAAAATGTGTGGCAGCAAGTAACACGATTCACATCCCAACCCCACTGATTCCCACCAAACCGCTCACTGTATATAAATTACAAATCTACTGTAAATTATCGCATTTTATCATTAATTCCATATTTGCTCATGGTTCTACAGAGTATGTTTATCTTTGCAATTTACAGGCTTTGGCAACAATGTGTTTAAAACAGTCATGCCAGTAAAGCTAATTTGAATTTGAGAGAGAGAGAGAGAGAGAGAGAGAGAGAGAGAGAGAGAGAATCCAGTCCTTTGGGGAAAAGCACCCAGATATTCAAAGACTAGACCAAGTTGTAGCAGAGCCTCTGACCTGGGAGGCTGTTTAATGAGATTAATGCAAACAGCAGGTTGAAAACTGGTCACTTCATTAGAAACCCTTCTAGCTACACCATGCTGGTGCACAGTTAGACTGTAGCCCATCTGTTAATGCACTGTTGGGTCTCAGCCATCCTCTAGCCCAATGGTCCTTTTCTGACTATATGGAAACCACCTACATAATGTCTGGTTGGCGGCTGTCCTGACCAGTAATGAATAAGATGAAGGGCAGCTGACACAAAGTGTGTATGTTAACAAATGCTGTATTGAGAACAGACATGACCACAGTGGTCAAGTGGAGGTGCAAAGATAACGCAAAAGGATTGTGTGTGTGTGTGTGTGTGTGTGTGTGTGTGTGTGTGTGTGTGTGTGTGTGTGTGTATGTATGTGTGTGTGTGTGTGTGTGTGTGCGTGTATGTATGTGTGTGTGTGTGTGTATATATATATATATATATATATATATATATATATATATATATATATATATATATATATATATGTACACATACATACATATACAACTGCCTGGATATATATAAGATAAGGCTTTATTGTCATTCGCATCACATGTGGTACATGAGGTAGAACAAAGTAGTGTACTGAAGGTCCCAGTTAACTCCCAAAAGTAACAATAAACAATAAATAGTAAGGTGCAAATAACAGCAGCATGAAACACAACAGCATGAGTACAAGGTAGAAGGTGTACATCTTAATACTGGTAATGTATAAAGTGACATGTGTAGGGGTATAGTGGATATAGTGGAGGCACTGATTCAGTACAGCAGCAGAGATAAATAAGTGGACATGAAATGCCATTGCAGTGATGTCTAACTGGAATTTAAGAGTCTTACGGCTTCAGGGAAGAAGCTGTTTCTCAGTCTGGTTGTTTTACTCTTAATGGTGCTTCATGATGCCAGTGGCCCTTTTCCTGCATCTGGAGGTGTAAATGTCCATGGTGGTGGTGGGAAGGCTGACTCAAACAGTCCTCTGTGCAGCCTTCACCACCCTCGGCAGAGCTTTCCTTTCTGCCGCAGAGCAGCTTCCGTGCCACACAGTGATGCTGGAGCACAGAACGCTCTCCACCACACATCTGTAAAATGAGGTGAGGACTGAGCTCCCGAGTCCAGCACGCCTCAACCGTCTGAGGAAGTTGAGGCGCTGATGTACCTTCCTGATCAGACTGGAAGTGTTATTACTCCAGGTAAGACTGTTACTTAGGTGTACGACCAAGTACCTATAGCTGGAGACCACTTCCACTGCAGATCCTCCAATGTGTAGGGGGAGGGGAGAGATGGTGTTGCTCCTTCTGAAATCCAAAATTATTTCCTTTGTTTTCTTCACATTGATGCAGAGATTGTTCTCACTGCACCAACTCTCCAGGTGTTCCACCTCCTGCCTATAGCCAGACTCATCTCTATTTGTGATGCATCCAACCACTGCCGTGTCGTCCGCAAACTACATATGACAGCCTGGATGGAGGGCTGAGCAGTCATATGTGAGCAGTGTAAACAGGAGGGGGCTCAGCACACAGCCCTGAGGGGAGCCGGTGCTGAGGATGATGGTGGAGGAGGAGATGTTGTGGATCCTCACAGACTGCGGCCTGTTAGTCAGGTCCAGTACCCAATTATAGAGAGAGATATTCAGTCCAGTATGGAGTTTGTAAGCTAGGGTCTGGGGAATCATGGTGTTAAAGGCAGATGTGAAATCTACAAAGAGCATATGGATGTAAGAATCCTTACTCTCCAGGTCGGTGAGGGCAGTGAGGACCACAGAGAAGATGACATCCTCTGTGGATCGGTTTTTCTGGTACGCATACTGGTGTGGATTCCCACTGATGTCAATGTTGGCTTTGATTTGGATCATAACCAGTCTTTCAAAGCACTTTGTGACTATTGTGGTGAGGGCTACTGGCCGATAATCATTCAGTCCTGTCACTGTGGAGCTCTTAGGGACTGGGATGACACTGGCGGTCTTCAGGCAGGTGGGGACAACTGCCTGGATTAAAGAGGAGTTGAAGATATCTATCAGCACCTCAGAGAGTTGGTCTGCACAGCACTTCAGCACACCCCCCGGATTTTTATCCAGGCCAGCAGCTTTGCGGGGCTTATTCTTCTTAAGGATCATCCTCACCTCAGTTTTGGTCACACTGAGGGGCTGTTCTCCAGGTGGTAGAGTGAGTCTGGTGCTGGGGGGTGTGTTTGGGTCCTCAAAGTGGACATGGAACTTATTGAGAACATTGGGCAGTGAGGGGTCCCTAGTGCACTGTGCATCTCTGGTGTTGTAGTCTGTGATGCACTTGATGCCCTTCCACATGCTCCGTGGATTCTGGGAAGAAAAATTACCCTGGATCTTCCGAGCGTATGCAGCTTTGGCCCTCTTTACGCCTGCCGTCAGCTCATGTATAGCTCTCCTGAGTTTCTGTGAATCACCAGACCTGAAGGCAGCATCCCTGACTTTCAGCAGAGATCGGACCTCTGCATTCAGCCAGGGTTTCTGGTTCGGGTAGGACATAACTGACATCCTCAACTATATATCACTCTCCTCTTTGGGTTGTGAAACCAGTGAAAGACAAAAAGAAGATTATTTACCAGACAGAGCAGACAATGGAAAAGCAACAATAAATGAAAAGACTGAGTACAGCAGGACATCAAGACTTCCCTGTAAACCCTTATTAAGTCTTAAGAAAGCAATAGGTGTTAATTCATAACTGCTACTTACTGCTTTATTAAACAATAACTACAGTGAATTAAGCATTTAAACAAGATGCCTTCTGCATAGAGCTTTAAACTACAATGCCTCTGCCTAGCGAGTGGCCAAAATCCCTCGCTGGTCTGAGGAAACTGGATTTTGTAGCCCTGCCAATCTGCCTCTGAGCAGGACCGTTACACTGAAAAAAGTGAAATTGGCCCTTAGTAAATTTTACGTAATAAAATTGAGCATGTTTTTCTCAATTTAAATGTGTTTTTGCTTTAACTAAATAATAATAAGCAATGTTGAAAACCAGTAAATTAAACATATGAAACCTGCTTAAAGTGAATTAGAAATAATTATGCTGTCTTAAGGGGTAGAATTTTTCCAAGCTGACGGCAGCCATTTTCCACACCTCGTCTCTGGGAAGATTTGGACTACCTGAGAAAATTTTATCATCTTACATTTACAAAGTAGGACATTGTATATTGTCTATTGTTTGTCATTATGGACATATAACATGTTCATGAGATGTATGTAGAAAAATACTGGCAAAAGTGTAAGGTTAAGGGAGGCTTTAGCATGGCTTAAAATTCACTAGCTTAGCTAACTTAGCCAGTTTAGTTTAAACCGACGCATATTTAAAGTACACGTAACGTTAGACACAAATCACTAAACTTACTAAAGCTGTTGACAGTGTTTTAATTATAAAGGTCATTATTTTAATGTAATATGTCCTTCATAAGTATCTGTCTATGTTGAAGTCACTTGAGGTCCTCACTAAGTAAGCTATGCTCATGAACACAACCGTTAGCCAACGTTACTGTTGTCCAAGCCTGCTAGCTAGCTAAGTAACGGCGCCTTTTTCTAAAGTTCACTGCAGACGAGTGCGTTTTGTTGCTGTGTCATCATACAAGTACACAGTAAAATATTGTTTTGATGGTTATAGACACACGTACAATGCAACATTGGCTCACTTTGCCTGTGATTTCGGATATGATATTTGGGCACTAACGCTAGATGTCCACAAACCTGTGTAATTTTAGCCTTTGTTGGCTAGGTAGCTCCGCCAAACCTGGAGTTTAGATATAGAGCCAGAGCCAGTTTCTGATGGAGACTGCAAACACTATTGTAGCTAGTATTAGCTTAGCACACATAGCGTTAGCAGCTAGTTGGTTACAGACACCAGCTACCTGGTTTAATTTAAATGTTTGTCCATTTTACTCTCAATGCCCTGTTCAATGAACCCAGTTCTTAATGTGGTGTTCCAACATGGACTCTGATACCATTAGCACAGCTAGCTAGCTATCGTTAGTTAGCTAAGCAAATGTTAGTGTTAGCAGCTAGTTGGCTATTTCAGCTTTCTGTTCCTTCAACACCAATCACTTGAATTTGCTCCATCAAAATTGTCAGTGGAGATTTTTGTCGGCATAATAGAGTTCATTATCGTGTTAACTATCAAGCTAACGCCAACTGTTCGGCCCTGTAGTGGAAAAGAGGTTTATGTTTGCCCATATAGAGCACCCACACTGGATTTTGCACCCACACTGGATTTTTCTCATGTCATTGTTTCCAAGATGGGGTTTACCTTATGTTTAATCAAACTGCATTTATGTTCAACATTATGGTCTTCAAGTGTCAAGTGGTAGAAGTAATTATTATACATTGATTTTGATGCTCAATAATGCACAGTATTGATAGCCATATTGATTAAAAGAACAATGGTGTGACATAAATATCATAGTTGGTTTTAAACTAAAATAATGCTCAAAGGACTAAAACAAACAGCTAAATATGAATAAAATAATATGTTATTGTAAGACTATTAAATTTCAGCTAAAATAATGCACTGATATGTCCTTCCACATGGTGAGATAAAACATTAAGGTAAAGTGATAAAACATTAAAGTAAAGCTAATGTTTAAGATAAATGTTAACATGGTCTTTCAGTTAATTTTATTTAAATGTCCTCTTTGTTTATAGGTTAAGGCTTAATAAGGTCGTTGAGTGCCATATTTTAAGCACTTCACCATCAGTCTAATTCAGTTCTAATTTCTAATGAAGGTAAATTCATCTTATTTCATATCTGATGAGCTCTTTTAAATACTGTGTGTGTTTTCCAGGCACCTCAGTTCTTATATCAATTGCTTATAACATTTGCTTCATAAAATCAGCCCCTCCCATCTGTGTAGTACATCCAAATTGAAACAAGGCATTGGTGTTTTTACATTTACATTCACGGCATTTAGCAGACGCTCTTATCCAGAGCGTCTTACAGAAAGTGCTTTGTATATCTAGAGAAAGAATCTTTGCTAGTTACCAATACCAAAGAAAAAGACAGTCCTGAGCTCAGATACTGCTAGAAACAAAGAGTCACTGTTGATAGCCAGAGAAAAAGGAACAGAGTTGAACACAGAACAGTGCAATACAATAAAATACAATACATAAGTGCAGTACAACACAGTACGATCAATACTTAATTCAGTGTTCATTTAAGTGCTGTATAAAGAGATGTGTCTTCAGTCTGTGTTTGAAGACAGCAAGAGACTCTGCTGTACAGACAGTCAGTGGGAGTTTGTTCCACCACTTAGTGCCAGTACGGAGAACAGTCTTGAAGGATGGCGGGTCAAGCCGAGCTGTACTTGAAACTCAAAGGGCTCGTGGTACAGTTCAAGATTTCACCATTGCCATCAAATAGGTAGGAGCTGGTCCATTTTGGCTTTATATGCAAGCATTAGGGTTTTAAATCTGATGCATGCAGCTACAGGAAGCCTGTGAAGGGAGCACAGCAGTGGGGTGACGTGGCTGAACTTGGAGAGATTGAAGACGTGCTGCCGCATTCTGGATGAGTTGCAGAGGCTTGACGGCCTGCATGGGAAGACCAGCCAAGAGCGAGTTGCAGTAGTCAAATCTTGAGATGACCAGAGACTGCACTAGCACCTAGGCAGCTACCTGGTGTGTTGGTATGTTAGCACCACCCATAGATTGTAGGTGCTAGTGTGAGAAGGGTGACCTAGAACTATTCATTTTGTAATGTGTATTTTACCATTAAATGGAGTTTTGTGGAGGTGGGTGTTGATATTATTTTGATTCATCATAAAATAAGTATTTGATATTTAAAAAAACTGTCAAAGGTGCCTGGAAGTATTTAGAAGATCTCAAATGAGAAATAAGCTGAATTTACTCTTTATGGAGCAAGAGTATAATGGAGTTTAGTATTGATAACAAGATTTAATTTGTAGGACATTCACGGTGATGACATATTGAGAGACCAGCACATCACTGAAATGGGCATTTATGTTATCAAAAGAGGGTGGAGCTCTTGGAGAATATGAAGACATTGATGCTGATGGAAACGTTATTGTAGGAAACATCAAATCAGTTGCACCAGACTGCAGTAACACTTGGAATAATCTATGCACTGAATATGGCTCACCACAGGGGGTGGAAATGCTGCTATGAATTTGTACATTCCTCATGCCAAAGGAACTGGTGCAAAGCTCTCCCCTAATGTACTTGGTTTGGAGAACAACATCTTGGGATACTCAAAGTAAGCTGTCCGTTCTGGAAATATACGGAACTTTTCACACTAGCTTCTAAAATGTGTGTGTGTGTGTGTTAATAAATGCTTTGTCATATAGTTAAGCTGTTGTATCTAATAAACAATGAGTAACTATTTTGAAAAACGCCAGAATTAAGTAGTTTTACTACAAAGTTATTTAACATATCTATCTATATAATTTAATGAAATAGCATGAACATGATTAAATTGCCTCTCCTTGGATCACCACCTTATCGTGGTGGAGGGGTTTGCGTGCTTGAATGATCTTAGGAGCTATGTTGTCTGGAGCAAAAGCTCCTGGTACGGTCTCCCATGGCAAACTGGTCCTAGGTGACAGGTCAGACAAAGTGTGATCCATAATAACCCCTATGAAGACACAAAAACTGGACTTGTGTACCCTGCCCGGAACAGGGTTACCGGGGCCCCACCCTGGAGCCAGGCCTGGGGGAGGGGCTCGCCAGCGAGCGTCTGGTGGCCGGGCATTTACTCATGGTGCCCGGCCGGGCCCAGCCCGAAGGAGTTACATGAGTCCCCCCTCCCATCGACCCACCACCAATGGGAGGGGCAGTAGTAGGGGTTCGGTGCGTTGTGGATCGGGCAGTGTCCGAAGGCATGGGCCTAGGCGTTCTGATCCTCGGTTGCTGAAACTGGCTTTTAGAACTTGGAACGTTACCTCACTGGCGGGGAAGGAGCCTGAGTTGGTGCGCGAGGTTGAGAGATACCGGCTAGATATAGTCGGGCTCACCTCAACACACAGCTTGGGCTCTGGGTCCAATCTCCTTGAGAGGGGCTGGACTTTATTCTTTTCTGGAGTTGCCCATGGTGAGAGGCGGCGGGCAGGTGTGGGCTTTCTCATAGCCCCTCGACTCGGTGCCTGTATGTTGGGGTTTTCTCCGGTGGACGAGAGGGTAGCTTCCCTACGCCTTCGGGTTGGGGAACGGGTCCTGACTGTTGTCTGTGCTTATGCACCGAACAGCAGTTCAGAGTACCCAGCCTTCTTTCCTTGGGAAGGGTGCTTGAAAGTGCTCCTCCTGGAGACTCTATTGTCCTACTGGGGGACTTCAACGCTCACGAGGGCAATGACAGTGAGACCTGGAGGGGTGTGATTGGGAGGAATGGCCTCTCTGATCTGAACCCGAGTGGTGTTCAGTTTTTGGACTTCTGCGCAAACCACAGTTTGTCCATCACGAACACCATGTTTGAACACAAGGATGTCCATAAGTGCACATGGCACCAGGACACCCTAGGCCGCAGTTCAATGATTGACTTTGTAGTCGTGTCATCGGACTTGTGGCCATGTGTTTTGGACACTCGGGTAAAGAGAGGAGCTGAGCTGTCAACTGATCACCACCTGGTGGTGAGTTGGATCAGGTGGTGGGGGAAGATGCCGGTCAGACCAGGCAAGCCCAAACGTATAGTGAGGGTTTGCTGGGAACGTCTAGCAGAAGAACCTGTCAGATTGATCTTCAACTCACACCTCTGTCAGAACTTTGACCAGATGTCGGGGGAGGTGGGGGACATTGACTGAGAATGGGCCATGTTCCGTTCCTCCATTGCTGAAGCGGCTGACTGTAGCTGTGGCCGTAAGGTAGTTGGTGCCTGTCGGGGTGGTAATCCTCGAACCTGGTGGTGGACACCCCAGGTGTGAGATGCCGTCAAGCTGAAGAAGGAGTCCTACCGGGCATGGTTGGCGTGTGGGACACCAGAGGCAGCTGGCAGGTATCGACAGGCCAAGCGATCTGCGGCTTCAGTTGTCGCCAAGGCAAAAACCCGTGTATGGGAGGAGTTTGGTGAGGCCTTGGAAAGTGACTTTAAGTCGGCTCCGAAAAGATTCTGGCAAACCGTCAGGCGACTCAGAAGGGGAAAGCAGTGTGCCACTAGCACTGTATATAGTGGAGATGGTGTGCTGCTGACTTCGACTGAAGACGTCATTGGGCGGTGGAAGGAATACTTTGAGGCCGAAGTCGCTAAGGTAGTTAAGAAGCTCCTTGGTGGCAAGGCTCCAGGGGTGGATGAGATCTGCCCTGAGTTCCTCAAGGCTCTGGATGTTGTGGGGCTGTCTTGGCTGACATGCCTTTTCAACATTGCGTGGACATCGGGGGCGGTGCCACTGGATTGGCAGACTGGGGTGGTGGTGCCTCTTTTTAAAAAAGGGGACCGGAGGGTGTGTACCAACTACAGGGGAATCACACTCCTCAGCCTCCCTGGCAAGGTCTATGCAGGGGTACTGGAGAAGAGAGTCCGGCTTATAGTCGAACCTCGGATCCAGGAGGAACAGTGCGGGTTCCGCCCTGGTCGTGGAACACTGGACCAACTCTTCACCCTCTCCAGGATTCTGGGGTTCATGGGAGTTTGCCCAACCAGTCCACATGTGCTTTGTGGATCTGGAGAAGGCATTCGACTGTGTTCCCCGGGGTATTCTGTGGTAGGTGCTTCGGGAGTACGGGGTACATGGCTCTTTGCTACGAGCCATTCAGGCCCTGTACAAACAAAGCTGGAGTTTGGTTCGCATAGCCGGCAGTAAGTCAGACTCGTTCCCAGTGAGAGTTGGACTCCATCAGGGCTGCCCTTTGTCACCGATTCTATTCATAATTTTTATGGATAGAATTTCTAGGCGCAGGGTGTCTGGACTCTCCCTTAGAGATAGGGTGAGGAGTTCAGTCATCCGGGAGGGACTCGGAGTAGAGCCGCTGCTTCTTCACGTCGAGAAGAGCCAGCTGAGGTGGTTCAGGCATCTGGTTAGGATGCCTCCTGGACGCCTCCCTCCGGAGGTGTCACAGGCGAGTCCACCTGGGAGGAGACCCCGGGGAAGACCCAGGACACGCTGGCGCGACTATATCGCCCAGCTGGCCTGGGAGCGCCTTGGAATCCCCCTTGGAGAGCTGGTGGAAGTGGCTGGGGAAAGGGAGGTCTGGGCTTCATTGCTTAGGATGCTGCCCCCGCGACCCGAACCCCGGAGAAGCGGAAGATAATGGATGGATGGATGGATGGATGATTAAATTGAGTTAAAGTTACACTCCAAGGAAATTTTACAAAATATAATTATACTGACAAAACTTGAATGAGTAAATGTCATCAGAATGGCATCAGATTTGAGTTGTTTCAACTAAAAAAGTATTTATAAGAATCTACATAATTTGCATAAATAGAAAGAACGTGATTCATTTTAGTTAAGTAAATCCTGCAACATATAGTTAAGTTGACATTACTTATAGGTAATAAGTAAATTATATCTAAAATTAAATTATAAAAAGTAAATTATATCTCTGAATGTAGATAATTTAATTGCATGCAACACTTTGCCAAAAAAAAGGAAATTCAAAGAGTCATTTTTTTGAGTGTACATTGAAATAGCCTTGTAGCACTTAGAATTACAATATGTGCAATTACACCTACTGTATATAGTTAAGAATATCCACACATACCTAAAGCATAACAATGTGCAGATATCTTTTAATATATCATTTGCAGGTACAAGAATGTGGGCCTCTGCCACCTGGCACCTCTCACCCCAGCCCCCAGGAGATGGTGATGGTCTTCATCATTGTTAGGAATGGGGAAAGAGATCTGCATATGCATCTGTTCTTGGAATCCTCAAATACCTCAATATTTCTTTTATAAATCTCTTTAGTATGCACTCAAATCAAAGGCACAAATACATGTAACCATAACCACAGCCATAGTATTTAGATTGTAAGTATGAAAATGTAATTTATTTATTAGCCAGAATGATCAGATAGGAATAGTTTGCTGCATGCTCAGATACACTTTATGGCCAAAAGTAGCCAACTGTGCAACAAATTTCCTTGCTACTAAATATTCCACAATCAACTGTCAGTGAACAGCTCAAGAACCGTGTAGAGAGCTTCAGGGAAAGGGTTTCCATGGCTGAACAGCTGCATCCAAGCCTTACATCACCAAGTGCTATGCAAAGTATCAAAAGCCATGGTGTAAAGCCAACATCAGTGTCTGATCTCACAAGTGCGCTGATCTCACAAACACACTCCTAAACCTCGTGGAAAGGCTTCGCAGAAGAGCTGAAGCCGTTATAGCTGCAAAGGGTGTGCCAACATCATAGCAAACCTTATGGATTAAGAATGGCATGTCTCTCAAGTTCATATGTGTGTGAAGGCAGACAAGTGAATACTTTTTCAAATATAGTGTATGTGCACCTCCCAACATAGCAGCATTTCAACTGTGTTGTGACATAAGCATAGTTAAATGAAGGAGAGTACAAGGTAGGTGTTTCTAATTAAGTGGCCAGTGAATATGAGCACAAGGTAGGAAGGCTGCTGGATTGATGTGCAGTTCACTTATAGTTGTTAGTGTCAGTGGAATAAATTCCAGCTTGTCTTCAAATTTAAAGCAGCCGACTACTACTACTATCATCTACACACTGCTGAAATATTATTAGGATTATTAATAGTATTAGGATCTATGTGTGAAGGACTAAAATTGAACTGAAGAAAAAAATGTAATTCCTTTATTTACAAATGTATCTGAGTAGAAGTAAAAGTGCTTCAGTGGTTTATTTTATTAATGGACCCAAGTCAAAGCTACTAGTTTATACCCTCCTCTGGTGATTTACCTATTTCGATAGGTTTGCTGACCATTTCTGGCTGAAATGGCAAGCATGAGGTACTAAGTGGTTTGTCATCTGCCTCTGAAAAGCCCTGATTGCTGTCAGACCTGCTCTGGTCCCTGGGGGCCCAATGCTATTGTTCATTACTCCTGTTTGATGCAGTGATGCATGTACAGCCAGGTACAGGTGCCACAAGACTGTATTCATGAAATTGATTCTAAAGCTAGAAGGCAATGTGAGAAACCAATTTGTGACATTCGATATGAGATGGAAACCTAGCAATCTGCAGTTGTCAAGTCAAGGCTTTCTGGACAAAAGAGGGCTCCTGTCATTCATCCTTTCATTTAAATGTATTTTTACCTGCCAGAAAGGACAGAGAAAGAGTAAGTGCCTTAATCTGTATGGGTAATAAAGTGTGTGAACTTGAGTTGACTTGAAAAAAATGAATAACAATATGCCTGTGCATGTGCCAGGCATCCTAAATGAGAGGGGACTCCCCCACGGGAACTGAAGCACATTTTTGAAAGTTTTCCAGTCCAGTGACATTGAGATGTCATTCTATGAGCTTTCCCTCCATCTGCAACGCTGAAGGCACCATTTCAGTGAGGCTTTGTTCCTGCTGGGCCTTGGCACTACAAAGGTAGTGCACATCAGCGGCTGATGCGCCAGAAAGCTTTTGATGAAGAGCACGCCATCTCGGGACATCTTTGGTCCAGCCTGCCAGCACCTGATCATACGGGATCAAGCAGTGAAAATGGAAATGCAGAAAACCTCTGTCCTGTCTGGAATCCCCCATGTTTGTTGTTCAGGAAAATGAGAGACAGGGGGTGGTTTTGGGAGGTGGGGGGGCTTACTAACACATGCATTTGGGACTACACAGAAGATGAATGAGTGAATCTAGTGGGAAGAGTGAAGTAATGTGAAGCTGGTTTGATTGCTCTACCTAAGGGTTGAGTCAAGGTATGTGATGGTTAGTAGTAGCAGTTAGGTTAATGGCAGGAGAATGTTAACAGTATGGGCAGGTAGGTTCTAGAATGGACACTCAAACACTGTTCTTGAATCTCCCCATTAACACTTTTTTAAAATGCTTTCCCGATTCACTTTTCACAATGTTACCAGTTCATTCACACTAGAATGTTAGTGGTAAGTTGGTGATGGAATAGGTTAATGGTAGGTTAGTTGTAGTGCTATGTTAGTGGTGGGTGTAAGTTAGTGGTAGGTTAGTTGTAGTGCTATGTTAGTGGTAGCTATAAGTTAGTTGTAGTGCTATGTTAATGGTGGGTGTAAATTAGTGGTAGGTTAGTTGTAGTGCTATGTTAGTGGTAACTATAGGTTAGTTGTAGTGCTATGTTAGTGGTGGGTGTAAGTTAGTGGTAGGTTAGTTGTAGTGCTATGTTAGTGGTAACTATAGGTTAGTTGTAGTGCTATGTTAGTGATAGGTTTAGGTTAGTGGTAGGTTAGTTGTAGTGATATGTTAGTGGTAGGTTTAGGTTAGTGGTAGGTTAGCTGTAGTGATATGTTAGTTGTAGGAGTAGGTTAGTTGTAGTGCTTTGCTTAGTGGTAGATGGGGGTTAGTGGTAGGTCAGTTATTGTGCTATGTTAGTGGTAGAGGGAGATTAGTGGTAGGTTAGTTGTGGTTGTCACGGTTGGCTCCTCCCACTACTCCATGTGCTCCTTTGTTTTGATCTTCCATGTGTATTTGTTTTGGTTTTCTAGTCCTGCCCCTTGTTTGGTTACTCCTCCCCTGATTGTCTCCACCTGTTTTCCGCCTGTCCCTCGTTATCCCTGTTGTATTTAAGTGCTGTGTTTGCACTTGGTCTTTGCTGGTCTTTGTTTGAATCTTTGTTTGCTTTGTTGGTGTTGTATGCTATGTTGGATGATCTGCTTGTTCTGTTTGTACTTTTTGTTTGATTCTCTTGTCATGTCTGCCCCCCGATCTATCCGTATTGGCTCTATGACCCTGGACTTTCTCGACCCTGATTTTGGATTTGCCCTTAATAAATCCTGCTTGTCTCAGCACGTGCGTCCGCCTCCTCGCTCCACGTTACAGAGGTGTTATTATGTTAGTGATAAGTGTAGGTTAATGGTAGGTTAGTTGTTATGCTATGCTAGTGGTAAGTGTAGGTTAGTGATAGGTTAGCTCTAGTGCTATATTAGTGGTGGCTGTAGATTAACGGTAGGTTAGTTGTAGTGCTATGTTAGTGGTAGATGTAGGTTAGTGGTAAGCAATAGTCCTATGTTAGTGGTAGAAATAAATTAGTGGTAGGTTAGTTGTGGTGCTATTTTAGTGGTAAGTGTAGGTTAGAGGTAGATTAGATGTAGTGCTATGCTAGTGGTAGGTGTAGGTTAGTTGTAGTGTTATGTTAGTGGTAGTGTGTGGCATGCGCTCACCCCCTGGGGCGGGTTATTGATGTCTTCAAGTTAAGTCGAGAAAGATCAGTCACTTTTTTAAGTTGAGCAGACTTATTTTCAGCTCATTTTCTACAGTGTGGAATGGTAATTGTGTTGTATTGTTATTTGAAGCTAAAGAACCAAGTTTCTCAAAAAAAATCTTTCTCTGAGATTCTGTACCAACAATCAGTAAATCAGTTTTTTTGTGATTTTACTGTAGAAAATGTTACTTATCCACTTAGGAATATCTGACGTACAGCTAGTTAGTCTGTCTACAGAGTCTTGATCTTCAGAAGGAACACAAATATAGCTGGGTGTCGTCAGCATAGCTTTGAAAATGTATACTATGCTTCTTAATAACATCACCTAGAGGTAGCATGTACAAAGAGAAAAGCAAAAGCCCTAAGACTGAACCTTGGGGGACTCCACAAAAAAACCCCAGCAAATTGTTTTGATGAATGATTTCCAAGTGAAACCATGAACTGTCTATTACTTAAATATGATTTAAACCATTCTAAAACTGAGCCAGAGGGGCTTACCCAGCATTCAAAACGCTGGAGTAAAATCTTGTGGTCAACGGTATCAAAGACAGCACTAAGATCTAATAAAACCAAAATAGAAAGATTTTGTGCGATGAGCCTGAGGTCATTCATAATGTGAATCAATGCTGTCTGTACTATGGTTGGAACAAAAACCTGACTGAAACTTCTCATATACATTGTTTGATATTAGATACACATGTAGTTGTTTAAACACTTTACTTAGAAAAAGTAGGTTTGAAATTGGTCTAAAATTACTTAGTGTGGAAGGATCCATGCTATTCTTTTTTAGCAGAGGCTTCACCAAGGCAGTTTTAAAAGCATCCGGAAAAGCACCTGTTGACAGAGAACAATTTATAATAGTTAAAACATCATTGTGCACACAATCAAAAACCATCTTAAGGAATGAAGTAGGAACAGGGTCAAGATCACATGTGGATGAACTTTTTTGTTTAAAAAAGTTATGAGCTCCTCATAGTTGATAACAGAAAAAGATGCCATTACTGATGTAGGCTCATCAGGAACATTATAGGAGCTTGTTTGAGTCTGTTGAGCTACACGTCATATCAGATCTGTTTTATTTTGGAAACTTTTCAAGATTTTAGAAGATAAATCATCATTAAATGCACTAGCAGTCAAGTTAGGGTTAATTAGTTGGTCTATGGTGGAAAAAAGAATTTTTGGTATTATTTTTGTGTCTATTGATTACACTGGAGAGATATGACTGTCTGCATATTTTCATAGCATTATTATAGACTGAGATCTCCTCTTTGAGAATGTCATAATGTGCCTGCAGTTTAGTTTTCCTCCATAAGTGCTCTGATTTACTGTAACGCCGTGGAGCAATGACGAGGCAGACACATACGCTGAGAGAAGCAAGATTTATTAGGGGCAAATCCATTCTCAGGGTATAGACAGTCCAGGGCCAGAGAGCTAACATGGATAGAAGGAGGGACACACATTACAACAAAGGAAAACAGGCTAAACAAACAACGGAGGCCAGCAGAACAAACACCAAATGATACAATACAATACATACAATGAATATACTACAAAGACCAGCAAACAACTAAGGAAAAACACAGGGCTTAAATACAAAGACAATGAGGATTGATAAGACACATGTGGTACAACTGAGGGCAGGGACTGGAAACAAGGGGGCAGGACTGGGACAAAACAAGGAAGCAAAACAAAAGCACATGGAGGACTGGGCCAATCGTGACATTTACAATTTGTCTTAAGCTGGCGTACTCCTGCATTTCCGCACATACACGGGGGCCCACAAACACGATTCCAATTTAAATGGAGGTGATAATGGACTTAAAGATTGCAGGAAGTCCTCTGGTTGCATGATAACAAAAAACTAGAAATATCTGCCTTGAAAATAATGAAAAGATGTATGATCAGCAATGTCAGATTACACAGGTTCTACAGTAGGCGTTTGCTCATTATACAGTAATAATGCTGTGAAAATTACATAAATCTTTTACAGTTTAGTGTTAGGTTAACTGTAGTGGTATATTAGTAGTAAGGTTGTATTAGTGGTAGGTTACCTGTAGTTGAAAGGTTGTAATGGAAGGAGGTTAATAGCAGGCCAGATTTAGTGGTACATTAGTGATGGGTGTAAGTTAGTGGTAGTTTAATGGTAGCTTAATGGTAGGAGCAGCTTGACAATACTGGGATGTTAATGATAAGGGACGGGAGGTAAAAAAAAAGTAATTTAGCTTGTCAATTCTTAATTTGGAAGAGTACAAAACCAACAGACAATATCAGGATGGTGGTGTTTTTGGGGGCTATGGCTGAAATGGATTCAAAATTCCTCATTAGCATTGTACTCAGAAGAGAACAATTTAGTTTTCTAAATAGCTGTAAAAAAACATCAGTAAATGAATTTGGACAATTTGTCAACATCAAATGTGCCACCACTCACCAGTTGAATTAAAATATTGGCATGAGTTGCTTGTGAGGATGAAGTCATGTTCTTATTTGTGTCTGTGGACATGGGCAGAACAGTAATCTGCAGTAACCAGTTGTGTTTTTGCTATATGATGAGCACCATTAGGGTCATCATACATTAGGTAAAGTTATAGAGCTGCTTTGTTTTTGTAATTTCTCCCAATAGTCAAGAGAAAAGAGATTGCATAGTAACAAGATATTTGCACTGCACTTTGTTATACTGTAGATTTAGCGGATGTAATGATCCACAGTGCTCACTAGACATTGTCAGTGCAATTTAAGTGATTGTAGTGCCCTCAAAATCACTCAGAAATTACATCTTATCATTTGGACACTAAGAAAAATGGTTAACATATGTACTGGTGTCCTACAAAAGCAAAAAAGGATCCATTTTGCTCACAGCCATGACCTTAAGAATGCCAAAAGAGCACAAGTGGAGTCAACAGCATGGAAAAAAAATGTTTCTGACAGATACAGCCCTTTCTTTACATTTGACACTACTGTGAACTTCAAATATTTATCTGTGAAGCTCAGATTTCAGGGGTTGATGTGTCAGATTATTTAAATGCAGTGAGACATTAGCTAAAGTTTGCAATATGATCATATTAAACGATCAAACAGACTGAAGAACACTAAAATTACAGGAGTGTGAGAAGTGTGTGTGTGTGTGTGTGTGTCAGGCTGATCCTATCACAGCAGATTGCATTGTGGCAGCGAGATAATGAGGTTTTTGACACTGGCCAGCTGTTCTCTGGGAGGTGACAGGGCAGCATCACTGGAACGGTCAAACTGTCCCTTTCTACACCCACCTGCTGCACACTCATTAACATCATAGACTGAGCCACCTCATCACATTAGCTGATTGGGAATAATTGGCCAATGAAATTTTTATCAGATGTCCCAATTTCATATTGTGACCTGTACTGACTTTCTATTATTATAATTTCTATAATATTACTACGGCCACTATTATTATTATTATTATTATTATTAGGTATTACCTGGGAATTTATCGCTGCCTGTGCTCCACCTAACATTAGGTTGCTGCCCAGACTTACACCATCAGCGTAACATTAAAATCTGGTAACTTTGTAGGTTTTGTATTGTTATCATGATATTTTACACCATTTAACAATGCTTGCTGTCTTTAGATAGATGGATAAATATTTTACGATAAATGGAGGAATGTAAATAGTTTAAAATTACCTGGAACAGAATCTCAATGGAGAAACTTATCAGTAACTTTCTATATTCTCCTATAAAGTTGGCATTTCAGAGATATAATGTTTTGTTACAACAGTGACAACATAAACATAATAAATAATTTATATAAAATGCATAAACATACAGTAAGGAACTATATATAGAAGGGATGTGCAAATGGAATTGACCAAAATTGGAACTGGCCAATATTTCCTCGAAATGTATTCATTATATTGATTTAGGCAGATCTGTATTTGGCAAATTAACCTTCTCCAGTTAAGTGCTGCATTTTTCCTCTGCTGCTACAAAAATATCAGTATGTATTCACAGCATAATTATACATGACACATTGTGCTAAGTAACGCAAACACACACACACACACACCTCGTGGGGGGGAGTCTATCCCAGCAGTCAACTGGTAACAGCAGTTGTAATAATCTTTGGCTAATACAAACTACTGGCATTAGCGTCTTTACCTAGCTCATATTATGTAAGCTTGTGGTTTGGGGGGCTTAATAATAATAATAACAATAATAAAAATTTTAAATTTCGAATACACAATATACATGTGTCATGTGTCATTATGTATTTGTTTGCTTTTTAGCAAATTAACAGCTTGACCTGGCACAGATTTGGCAATGCTTTTTTTGTAAGTCCCTTACGTTCTGGGCTTCAATCAATGTGTGTTTTTATTATTTTGGGATTGTTTTGGGTTTCAAGACAGTCTGATTAAATTACATTGAAATGGACTGGTGTTAAAAAGTTTTCTTTATGGAGAATAATTTTAAGAAAAAACTTATTTTCACTTAGAGGAAAAAAAACAAAATATGTCATTTGACATGCCCAACTTTTGCACATGACTGTAACACTTAAAAACGTGATGTTAAAAAAATTAGTAAAAAATTCTAAAGAATTAGTGAAAACACAGAAAGAACAAGAATATTTTTTTCTTTCACAGCCCAGATTCAGTTTCTGTTCTAGATAACAGACAGATACACATGACATAAGACTCTTAAGTCTTCACATGCCCTTGTACAGCCTTTAGCCTATATAATTACCTGGTTTCCTTTACAAATAGACAAGCCTCCTGTTTACAAGCATTAGTGGGTGTTCACACAGCCAGAGGGCAAAACCACTTAGGCTACTTTTGTTAGCCAGGCACAAGACTGTAATGTTAATCAGCTGTTTTAATCAATGTAGATTTCACATTGTCTGTGAATTCTTACTGGTGGCACGATGGCGTAGTGGGTAGCGCTTTTCACCTCACAGCGAGGAGGGCCTGGGTTCGATTCCCCAGCCGGGTGACCGGGGTCCTCTCTGTGTGGAGTTTGCATGTTCTCCCCGTGTCTGCGTGGGTTTCCTCCCTCAGGAAGAAAAAAGTACTAAATTGCCCCTGGGTGTGAGTGACTGTCTGCCCTGTGATGGACTGGCAACCTGTCCAGGGTGTATCCTGCCTTCTGCCTGATGACTGCTGGGATAGGCTCCAGCACGACCCTGACAGAGAAGCGGCTTGGAAATTGGATGGATGTAAATTCTTACTGACTCAATAGCAAAATGCTATTTCTGAGTTGGATCTGTTTGCCTTTCATTTGTATATTAATATATAAGACATATCAGCTAACAATAGTTGACCATTAGTATTGTCTAGTCATCAGATCTCTATGATAATCGCACCACTAAGTTTGCTATTCACTAAATGTTCAGCTAATAGGAGTTATCCAAACTGCAAAAGCCTTTATAGCTTCCGGTCGTATGATTTTCTCTCAGTTTACCCAGTTTAGTTGTTTCTTGTGTTTGTTTGTCGTCCCCTTATCTGAAAATATCAGGAACATTGTGGCACCATTAATGTTGCTAAGCTAAGTAAACAGATTATTTAATTGGCCAGCTAGTTAGGCTGTGATCTATTGGACAAAACCAATATTATTTAATTTAGCTATCACTGACATGAATTATGCACAGTGTTAACTTACTCATTACCTCACTATTTAATGTTAGCAAACGTTGTGTGACCTTGTCGTAATGTCCTACCACATATTTAGTGGTATTATATATTATATATATTTACTTTGAAAGCCTAAACCACATGTAGGTGAAGTCAGCTTCTTATTCAACCAACCTCTTGTTCAAATTACAGTTAGTACAGTGTGGTGTAAGTTACATTCTGGTGCCTCAGGCCAATGGCAACTAGGGCAGCATTTAAGGTGAACAGGAAAATTCAAACAAGAAGCTGGCGAATAGGAGGCTGATGTCTAAATAATGCTGTCAGAAAATGCTACCAGATTAAAACTACAGTTCAGATGTGTTGATAGTGTGGTGATAGAGGCGCCACATATCAGCCCCACATGGTACCATGAGGCACGGTGGATACATACACTACAGTAGCTGATCATAGTCTCAAAAAACACTGCATTTGGATACAAAGTGGTTTGCTGCCTTTGGGACCATGGGGACCAGTCCGACTTTTGATGACCTGAATCCATAATCTGTGGTGCTTAGCTAAGGGATGTGATCCATTTGGGACATTAAACATTCTCCAACCATCTTGCATTACATGTTTCAAATTGCATGTTTTGTTGATTCTCTAAGTGAAGAAAATCCAGTTACCACGTCCCCTACAGAGAACAAATCTTAGTGCATTAAGATTAGGATTAACATAACATATGATTTACCATAAATGAAATAAATGGAATCTGCAATAACACAATTTGTATTTATTTGATGAGTTTCACATATTAAAAAAAACAACAACTAAAATGTAATATAAAAAGTATAACATTTTACACAGACCATATTTTATGCTTTGCTTTTTATCCCAATAAGTTTCATCTTTGAATTGACCATCATGTGATCCAGAATACAGCTAATATTTTGGAGTTTACATCTCACACTTTTCTGCTTAATACCTGGAATCTTAAGGGACTGCAAAAGAAAGCATCCCCAGATATTTTGCTCTTACAAGGTTTAGATATAATAAACACCTACATTCCATGCAGATTCTGCTGACCTGGTTTGACATGAATGTGTGTGGGGGTGGTGGACAGCTGAGGAAGTAGGCTGAACAGTTTGTCCTCCATTTTTAGCTTTAGCCAGGCTGTTTCCAGCGAGGGCAAGCCTTACAGCAAAACCTATTATAAGTGTGTTATGGATTATGGAGGTTTAACTTGACCCCAGATCCAAGGTGAATGTATCAGATCCCCAATAACACAACCTCCTAATGCTCCCCACACACACACACACACACACATGCGACTCCACTCTCACCTCAAATGTACCTTCTGACCTCTCTGCCCACACAGGCTCATCCATTTAAAAGAACATGCATTAGAAAAGATGGTGCACACACTCACGTGCAGTAGAGGTCTCCCTGGTCTCTGCATTGACAAAGTGAGGCCGTGACTCTGGCTGGGAGCACTGGGTAGGTCCTTTCAGACACAGCGGTGTCAGTGTTTAGCTGTGTGTTCTACAAACACATCCCACTCCAGACCTACAGCACCAGTGCAGCATACAGGTTACAGTTTCTCTGCCATATCTCACCTGCTGCAGCTCAGAGGCAAATTATTATGCCTTTCACATGCTGCATCACATGGAGAACATGCAAAACTCCTCTTCTTGTATCCCCCTGGGCCAGTAGCAGGATCTATCACACAGCCAGCTAACTGTAAACTTAGTTTATGTGAATATTTAAACAGAATACATCACCATGGCAGCTTATACTGCACGTCTAACCTGCCTCAGCACAGGTGAATGCTACACTGCATTGTAATTGGAGCTCAAGACAGTATCGGAGCTGGTTTATGAGAAGTCTGGCCTTTTCCTACTAACCCCATTCAATCAAAAACAGGACTGCAAACTGCCCGAAGCAACACATGGATGAGTCCTCAATGAATGAGCGTGAATGGAGGTAAAGGGCTTAAAACTAAAAGTTGGTGGAGGACAGTAACAAAGTAAATGTAATTGGTTGCTGTACTTAAGTAGTTTTTTGTGTACCTGTACTTTACTGAAGTATTGCTATTTTGGGTGACTTTTTACTTTCACTCCACTACATTTCACAGTCAAATATCTTACTTTTTACTTCACTATATTATGTGATATCTGTCATTCCTTTTGGCTTATGTCTGTATAAAAACATAACATATCTAAACGAAAGACGCGTGAAGGAAGCACACCAATCAGGGCACAGTGCACACTTTGTTTTGACCAGTTGGACATACAGATCCAGTGCATGCATACAGTTCAACGTCAGTGCAGCAGTGTAAAATTTTGGGAGAGTCTATTCCAACATAAATGATGAACTAACCTAACTTTGTGTAAATAGACCACAACATAGAAATATGTACACATATGCAGTTGTGACTGGCATGTCTTTTTTCAGAATTTACCACTTTCATTTTGTGGTAAATTTGTTTTTGCTAGTTTATATTTATGAACAGAGACCTACAGATGCAATATAGTAAACGAGTTTAAAGCAAGTTTTTATTAAACTAAGTTGTAACTAAGTTGCAACTAAATCTTAAACATTTTATCTTGGATATCTCTACTTTAACTAAAGTACATGATTTGTGTACTTCGTCTACAACTGCCCGCCCAGAACTTTACTTTTAGAAAGTTTACAGATGTATTTCACTAAAAAAGCAAAGAAAACTGACCTGTATGCAGGACACTAACGTTACTGCTACTGAGTGCTGATTGGTTAGTGAGCAGTGCAGAGTTCAAAAGCATTTAAAAATATAAGAGTGGTGTTAAAATGTTTTATGCTGTTCAGGATATTAATTTATTTTTTATCTTGAAAATGTTTAAATATTTATAAAATATGATTTTTATCAAATGTTCCATCTAAACCAATTTATTTGGACTCACTCAGGAGCGCCCTCTAGTGTTTGAGAAAGCATATAAGAGTGGCAAATCTCCTCTCTACTAATTATTTGCCAGTATGACCTCAGAGTTGAAATGCAAGTGAAATGCAATGGTCACCTGTGTCAGAATTCCCAGTAAGAAAACTTGCCTAAGTTTGTCAATACAAACAAACCAGATATCACATGCAAAATAGCAGTGAACACATATAAATATTCAGTAATGATAATAACACATTTTACACACATTTTAGTTGAAGCAGAGCTGCACTCTTAAAAAAGATGGTTTTTCAAGAGCTCTTTAGTAAAGACAACAGCTCTACTTAGAACCATAAGTTCTCTACAGAACCATCACGTGTTTAAATGGTTCTTTGTATGGTGAAAAATCTTTAGACTGGAGAATGTGTTGCATATGGCTCTGTATAGAACCTGTATAAAAAGGGTTCTATGTAGCACCAAAAAGGTTTCTTCTATTGTTACAAACTTCACATCTAAACAACAGAAGTCTTATTGGTGCTAAATAGAGCCCTTGTCAAAAATGTTTCTTTATAGGACCATATGCAACACATTCTTCAATCTAAAGAACTCTTTTTGCCATGCAAAGAGCCATTTAGGCATGGTCATAGTTCTATATAGAACCATTTTCTTTACTAAAGAGCCCTTGAAGCACCATAATTTTTAAGTGTTTGTCATGGAGATTAATTTGTGATACACTGGAAATCACTATGAGAAGGGAAAAACATGAAATGCAATGTAATGGCATTATTTTTCCACAGTGACATACAGTATGTGTGCCAAAATGACAAACAAAACATCTATATTGTTTTTACATGGCTAGACCTTTGTACTGAAAAACAATGAGGATTTGCATATTAAAAATAAAATGCTGAATTTATTTCAGAATTGGATACAATCCATGGTTGCTTTCCATGGTGCAGTACTTTAAACAATGTTAAATCTGTGTAATTGATCTTTCACTTTTCATTTTGGCACATTTTCCTCTTGTTACTGTTTTAATGCAATCTCACGTTTGCATTGCATTTCACTGTGTTTAACATTTTGAATTCATTTCAATGAGGAAAATCCATTTAAATACTGCACGTTATGTAAAATGGGTTGTATTCATTGCTCTCAGGCCTCCTCTTGACATGGCTACAGCCACCTCTCCCGCTCAGGACAGTTTCCCAGCATCCCTCACTGCAGCACATGACACAGGCGTCTCAGAGATCCACCTATCCCCAATCCAGATCGCCTGACTTCTAATCACTCGCACTTGTTCCTTGTTTTCTTGTGTTGTTAGTTTAGTATATAAGCCTGGGCTTTATGTTAGTTACTTTGGGAAGTATCGGCACTCCCATGTGCATACTGAGCATTTCCGCTGTGCTACTTACTGCTACTCTTTGTATGAGCCATTTTCTTTTTCTGACCACAATCCTAGTCTTGCCCTTTTGTTCTGTTCTGATTCTCTGATTTTCGAATTTCTACTTGTGTTTACTAACTGTGAGTTTTGATCAACTTCCAAGTATAATGGAACACAGCATGAGTCTGAAATTATTGGACTGTTAATAGCTCCTAAAGCATACAGGGTCAACTTTCTGAGCTCCTCTGGTGATTTGCTACTTTTGATGATTTGTTTTATAGTATTCTTGAGCTATCTTATAAGCACAGCATGTTTAAAATCTACAAAAACTTTCAATGGTGTTCAAGTCAGGGGTCTATGAGGGTCATTCCAAAGGTTTCACTTGGCCTTTCAAGTTTGCTTGCAGAAGTTGCTATAAATTAGTGGAATCATAACAGATCAACTCTCTTAGTTAACAGTTGGGATGGTGTTCTTCTCATCAAATGCTGTTCCGTCTTTTCTCCAAACATACAGTATATTTCCAAAAGTATTCAGTCATCTGACTTCACATGCATATGAACTTGAGTGACTTCCCATTCTTAATACATAGGGTTTAATATGTTGTTGGCCAACCCTTTGCAGCTATAACAGCTCTTCTGGGAAGGCTTTCCACAAGGGTTAGAAGTGTGTTTATAGGAAATTCTTCCAAAAGTGCATTTATGAGGTCAGACACTGATGTTGGGCAAAAAGGCTTGGCTCACAGTCTCTGCTGTAATTCATCCCAAAGGTGTTCTCTCAGGTTGAGGTCAGGACTCTGTGCAGGCCAGTCAAGTTCTTCCACACCAAACTCACTCATCTATGTTTTTATGGACTTTGCTTTGTGCACTAGTGTGAAATCATGTTGGAACAGGAAAGGGCCGTCCCCAAACTGTTCCCACAAAGTTGGGTGCATAAAATTGTCCAAAATCCTTAGTTGTCCAAAAGTTCCTTTCACTGGACCTAAGGGGCTGAGCCTAACTCCTGAAAAGAAACCACACACCATAAACCCCCCTCCACCAAACTTTACACTTAGCACAATGCAGTCAGACAAGTACTGTTCTACTGGCAACCACCAAACCCAGACTCATCCATTGGCCTGCCAGACAAAGAAGCCTGATTCATGGCCTTCACTAATCTGAAGGCCACATGAAGTTTGCAGGTTTGTAGCAATTGACTCTGCAGAAAGTTGCCAACCTCTGCACACTATGTGCCTCAGCATCTGCTGGCCCCACTCTGTCATTTTACAAGGTCTATCACTTTGTGGCTGAGTTGCTGTCGTTCCCAATCACTTCCACTTTGTTATCATACCACTGACAATTGACTGTGGAATATTTAGTAGTGAGGAAATTTCATGACTGGACTTTGCACATGTTTCATCCTATCACGGTACCATGCTGGAATTCTTAGAGCTGCTGAGAGCGACCCATTCTTTCACTAATGTTTGTAGAAGCAGTCTGCAGGCCTAGGTGCTTGGTTTTATACACCTGTGTCCATTGAAGTGATTGGAACACCTGAATTCAGTGATTTGAATGGGTGAGTGAATCCTTTTGGCAATACAGTGTACCCTTTGGTCAGTTCAGTCTGCAGCACTCTGCAGCACTTGTTTCTAAAATGGCTCTAAAAGACATGCCTTCTCTGGTGAGGTTTCTGTGTAGCATACGAGAAGTGAAAAAAGTTTCTTTGGTTTTCCAGATCTAGCCTTCACTTCCACAGTTCCCCTTATCTGCCATGTCAGACGATTGAAAATTGCATGCTAACAAAACAGCTAAGATCTAAGTTCTCAACTAAGATCTAATGAGTTCATTAAGTTCTACTTTACAAATGGAAGTGTGGAATAACTATACATGTATTATTAAGTACGAGAGGGAGAGAGAGCATTTTATGTTAATAAAATAGCAAAAAAGCAAGTGCAACTGTGGTATGTAAGATAGATAGATAGATAGATAGATAGATAGATAGATAGATAGATAGATAGATAGATAGATAGATACTTAATAATAACAGTTACTGAGTAGTGCTGATCACTGCAATTGATGAATCATTTCCACATAAACACACACATTAACGCATCATTTTATTCATCATGTGTGTGATCACATGCAGAAGGTTCAGTCATTATGATTTAACACATAATGCAACTCTCAACTAATCTCTCTCTCTCTCTCTCTCTCTCTCTCTATTTCATCATCATCCTTTAGGTGTGATGTCTATCATTAGCTTGCCTGGAAAATATTTAGCATGAGTGGCAACCAGAAAGCTGAAAATGGCCGAATGTGATGGATGATCCACCTCTCTGCTCTCACCCACATCATTAGATGTAATATGATGTTAATAACTACATCACTAGTATCTCTCATGAGCTCATTTGTCAGAGAGAGACGGGTTTGATGGGTGACGTTTGTCCTACAAGGACCTTTGAAAAAGTGTTTTAGTCTGCAGGGCTGGAATGGTGACCAGTATGCGGCAGTATTAACCCCTTGAATGGCAAGAAGTCGCCAAGTCTAAACTTCTATAAGTTAGAGTGTAAATATCAAGAAAGACCCATTTTCTCACTTTTTAAAATAACACCAGTTGATATATTAACATTGATAGTGATGTATACCTGAAAAAGCCAGTTAAAACAAGAAGTCACCATGTGTTCTGCTAATTACAGTGAAGCCTTATGTGTTGATCATGTAAAATGACAGAATGTCAACAGAAAAATAGGAATACGCGATCACCTTATTGCTCTAATGAGGAATTTTTACACTGAACAACAAGCCAGAAAATGGACAGACTGGTTCTATCATAGCAGATGAGTTAGACAAGGCTGCCCATCATCACCATACCTGTTCGACCTGTATGCAGAACATATAATGACAGAAGCAGGACTAGACAAAGAAGAACCTTTATTTATTGGAAAAAATCATAATGCTTGGAACAGTTGAGAGGACAATCAGAGAAATCATGAACAAGCCATTCAGAAGCAAAAAGACCCAAACAGATTCGGGCATTCAGAATTGACTTGGCAGCATTTAAAAATGATAATAAGTGTTACATACAATCTATATGAGGAAGGATATGGTGAATACAGCCTAGTTACTGTAATAGTTTGGGTTTTTTTATGTTAACTGTTATTAATTGTTCTTTTCTTTTTGGCCCAGTCCTGAATTTTGCCAAATTATAGCCAACACTACATGGGAGACACAACGCCAATTTCTCTCAGTGGTAACAGAAGTGAAAAGAATTCTCCATCCATGTCATAAAGTATGACAAAGCATTTAATGGCCTCACAGACACCACAGGATACTGCCTCTTTTGCTCTTTCATAGTTGGTACATTATTACGACCTTTTTATTCTGGACTGCCCTGTAATGGATGAACCACTTAACATGCATGCCAACACATGGAAGAATGTGGGCAGTGATGGTTACATCATTTAAAACAGATGCATTCTTTTTCATACATAAAGGGAGTGTAAATGAGCTTAAAGACACCGAGGTGATTCCACCGGTGCTTTTTATTAAACACCAGGGGAGAAAGGTTCCTATGAAGTACCAAACTCACCTCCAGCCATATACTTCACCCTCACAGTGACCACCAACCCACACCACTGCCTCACATAGAATAACACAACAAACACATACCATATACATAACAACATAAACAACATTTTGGTTCCTTTTCTGGAGGGTGTGCACCTGCCATGAGCACCCTCATGAGTTGGCCAGCTGTGTTTTTATTTTATTTTTATTTAATATTTTGTCATGACACCAACTCTCAACTGGATGTTCAAATGTTCAAATTCAAAAATTGGGTGTTGCAGTGTATGCTGGGAAGTGTAGTGCAGCTCACGGTGAAGTGGGCTAGTATTAATGGAAAATTAAAATAATTTTGTGGGCCATATAGGATTGTGCCACGGGCCTGACTTGGCTCACAGGCCTTGGAGTCTAGAGGCCAGCCTCAGCCAGCAGCGTGGTACAATATATTACCTAGGCAGCAGATAGAGACAAGGTTGAACATTTTGCAGTATTCCTTTAATCTGAGGAACTAAAAAAATTCCCCTTTAACTTTTTCCTAATGAAAGCTGCAGGTTTTGAAGAACTACAAAATCCTTATGGTGGGCAGCAAAATGACCCCTACCTAAATGTTCATGCTTTCATCATCCATCACATACATTCACACTCCTATTCCAGTTATTTCTAGAACTGACAAAATCAATACGTCATGAAAGGTGTTGATCACAACTGTCAGCATTTGATTTATTCCTCCAAGGCTGGATACTTTTATACACGCACAAAGCATTGCCCTGTATCTCTCGCACATATAGATTGTGTTTTTGCCTCTAACTGCCCGGAATTGCCCTGCCTGCCCTTTCATCGCCGAACACACATTTTATGCATCTGTAGTAAAAGCAGCTGCTCCAGCCTCACATTTCAGCATCATCTGCACTTGATGCTCGCAGGCAGTTCAAACTCTCTCCTCTCTCATTAAAGCTGATTTGGGATTATTTACATGCCACTGGGAAGCAGAGTAAACACGATTAGGTTTGACAAATACTGGGGTCAATATTTTTATAGGCAACTCCAATTAATAAAACATAGCACGCAATGTAACACCAGTGTCGTCTGCTGGAAGGCCTCAGTCTTCTTAAAAAACACGTAACGCGTGAAAACAAAGAAACAGGGACCCCTGCTGTCCAGGCACTGATGCGACAGGTTCCCATGCACTGCCCTGTGGGAAATAAATGAAGATTTTCACATGTTTAATGGAATTTTATAGTTGTGTGCAAAAATGTGGGCACGCTTGGTCAAATGACATGTTGTTGACATTTTAAGTAAAAATAAATGAACACATCATCTACAGAGAACACACTTCTGCACATCTTAATTCACAGTTACTGTTTATTTACTAAATTTGCTGTAATTGGAAAAAATACATAACATGGATTTGCATTTATATTTTATGTTTTAATGTTTTTCATGTGTTGAACGAGCACTAAAATGTGGCTAATCACAGAAATATCCCCCAGAAAAAAGTATAATGATGTTAACAAAATGAATTTTAAAAAGCACTTATGTAAAATACTACACATAGAAATACATACACATTTTCTAAGCAGCTTATCCTTCTGGTTTACAGGAGGAGCTAGAGCCTATCCCAGCAGTCATTGAGCGAAAGGCAGGATACACCCTGATCAGGTCACCGGTCCATCGTAAGGGCAGACACTAGAACAATCTTGGTCACCGGGAACTGAACCCAGGCCCATATGAAGATGTATGAAAAAAGCTATACATTTGTCGAATTCTTAATTCCTTTTGAAATGAATTTGTATTCCAGTGTCTTAATTTTAAATATTAGCAAATGAACCTTTAACCTGACAAAACCAAGTGTTGTAGGTATTGATACCCTGTGAAAATGTAGTCATGATTTGCTTATATGAAATACATTGTGTGTGTGTGTGTGTGTGTGTGTGTGTGTGTGTGTGTGTGTGTGTCTTACTGCATATGTTCACAGTTAATGTAAAGTACAATGCAGTTCACAGAAGTCAGTACCATTCATTCAGTTCATCTGTAACTTTTGTTAAAACTACATAAACAATATGTAATGTTATCACATGTGTTTATGGTGATGGTTACAATTTCTCTGACTAATCAATAGCTTGCTTGGAACCTTGATGGAGGTGATACCAAAAAGCAGTACTATTACCCAGTGGTAAACCAAAAAGTTGAGCCAGTGCTGTGCAGTAGAAAAGAGGCATTAGCTCCCAGTCTGTATTAGTGTCTGTATTACTGTCTATGTTGCTGGCTAATGTTGTTCACACCAAAGAAATGATTATGGGATCATTATGAGACCATTGAAAGACTATTCAGCTTATTCCTAGACATATTTACTTGATTGAAGTAATTATGTCAAGTGATATTTTCTTATTCCATTAGCAGATCATTTTGTTTGTTTCAAGCTTTATTCGTAAACGTGCCAGTTCTAAACGGAATAAAACAATTTATCTTGACAAATTTACTTAAAGCAAATAAAATGTCTAGAAATTAGTTGAATAATCTTGTTATATTCTTACAACAGTCTCTAATGAGAAGCATTGGACATGTTGATTAGATTTAAAATTATTTCATTTGCCGTGTTTAGGGGTGATGGCTTAGTGTGTGGGTAAAATAACTCGCTGTATAAGAAACAGAACCAAAGAAGAGGAGACATTATGAATTAATATTCATTTACTTATGAATATTATGATATTTATTTTTCCTGAAGGAGAAATCGAATTGCTAGAGAGTGCAATATGTATAGTGCTGTGTATAAATACAGTATGTACAATCTCTAACAGATGCTATACTGTGCAAAAAGACCTTCTTTGATTTGTTTAATTTGCAGTCAAAACAGTCATTAAGTACAAATTATGCCTTTTTCTGGATATATTTCGGAGGAGATCAGATATCAGGTAATCCACTTGTATAAGGGAGGAGAACATTAAAGGAAAAGGGAAAAACTACAGAGAAAATGAGCCTCCTAACAACCACCTGGAAAACCTGGTAGGCACCAAAACGGTTCCCACAAGAGAGAGGAGAAAATCAAGCTGCTTCAGATCTGTTTCATGTCATCCTTCCACTGTGAGAAGACGATTCAGCGCTATGTGTCTGAAAGGATGTGCAGCTGATCAAGAAGCCTCACTTGAGAAAAGGAGATGGACATATCAAAGAAGCTGAACAATGGACTGACCACCCCAGAGTCCAGATCTCAACATCACTGAATGTGTTTGGATTCAGAAAATGATGAACCAGCTTTCTAAGACTGGAAAAGCTGAAAGTGACAAATATATATTATATACATTTGTTGGTGTTCCAACATATATTTTGTAGTTTCTTCCTATAACTGAAAAATTAATGACTTGACCTTAATGGCTTTTTTGACTGGAAATTATTACATTAAACGTGGTCTCTGACATTTGCACAGTACTGTATATCAGTGGTTCTCAAATAGGCCCCCTCTTTTTTGTGCACTGCAATGTAGATTGTAATAAAAATGGGTTTGAGAACCACAACTGTATGTGATAAATATGTAAGTAAATAAAGAAATAAATGAATAAACATTAAAATATAAGCATAAGTAATATGTGGTCAGTTACTGCATTGAGATATTAAGGTAAAATAATAAACACTGCCATTGCAAGCATAACATTTAGCATTAATATCATATAATTAAACATATGTGCATAACTGCTACAGAGGAAAGGTCTCTGGGAGTTAACCTAAGTTCATTTATCAAAGCTGGGTGCTCAGAGCCCTCTGGGTCCACCTGCTTTGAACACACAGGCTTCTGGTGCAATGCCAACCTAATTAAGTTGCTAGCGTAGTTGCTTCCGAGTAGCACGCGGTGGTCTATCTGACCACAGCGGAGTAAAATGAGGTTAGCTAAGATAAGCTAGGGTGCGCCATACTGAATTAAGGGACTCATTGAGTAAGATGAAAGACGTTGATATTGGCAGAGGTTTGCTGAGCTGTGTGTGGAAAATGAGAGATGCAGAGCTCTGAAGTAAGAAACTGCAGGGTGAAGTGAGCTGGTATCCTGGGATACATCTAGTTTGGCTTTATGGTGAACAAGTAATGCATTGAATTTACTTGGTTCAAATGTGTCGTTTTCACATTAATTAAACATTTTGCATCAACATAAATATTCTCAAAGCCCTCAGAAACTCAATGAACTTGTTAATGTGTTTTCTATTTTTTCCTTTTAAAACTGCTCTTTAGAAGCCAATAGCTATAAAAAGTTTGGTGTTTTTTATACAATTGTTTTTGGATTTGGGGGACAATGTGGCAAAATTGCAACCAAGCATTTTCAGAAACATACTATGTGAACCCTGCTACATAACACTGACATTTCCATTTTCACCTCATAGCAGATGTTACATGCTGTCATGAGTTGTAATGAAATATAACAATGTCGTGTCACCATTATCACTAACTGTGCTGACAGCTGTCATACTATTTGATGTCACGGTAGCTAACTAGAGTAAACATAGCAAACATGATCATGTGATATAAGCTGTAATAACAATGCAAAAATTTTCTTAAATGCAATTCTCACAAACTTTTGATCATCTTAATCATTTCCTCAAGACTGTCTTAAGAAAATCTTCACTGTTTTCCTACAGAGGCTGTACAATTTTATAAATTACCATAAATGAAGCAAGATACATTTTGAATTTGTATTAACTGGTATTTCTGTTTTTCAGTTGAATCCACTCAGAGGAGCAAAATGGAGGAAAATCATCAAACCAATGTTTAAAAAACATTAGCAAACAAGAGCTAGAGGTGAACGTGGGAGAAACAGCCAACAGGAAAAAAAAACCTCCTTGCAGAATGTGATAATTGTGGTTTGACAGCAGAAAGAATAACAATTTTTCATAACTTGTTCTTAAGAATGAAGTTAAGGAAAAAACACACATTTAAGAAGACTTGTGTAACGGCCAAACATATTCCAATATGTAGATGCTGTAAAAATGATTACGCGCTTATCTTAAAAACACTGTGTCTGGCTGTTGCTCATACCTGGTTTCATAGATGGTAGCAGAGGCAGGCAGGTAGGGAGAAAGCTCACAGTCAGGCAGGCAGGTAGGGAGATAGGTAGCAGGCAAACCGGCAGATAGCAAGCAGACAGGCAGTTAACAAACAGGCAGGCAGGAAGGGAGGAAGGAGGTAAGTGGCAGGCAGGCAAGCAGGTGGGTGGTACACAGTGGAGTAAATCCAAATTGTTTGTAATCCACAAAAGATAGGGTTAATCCAACGTATAAGTTCAAAGTTTATTCCAATGGGACTTCTATATTCCAATGGGTGTAGTTCAAATGTTAAGGTTAAAGTGGTAAAAACTATTCAATTACTGCATCTTCCATTGTCTAACTGAGACTGGCTACCATGTGGAAGACGCCAGAACAGGTGGCCTAAGGCCGTGTCAAAATAAATGTCCCAGACTAAAGACCAGCAAGCAAAATGGGAGTCTGAATTAAAAATTTTAACTAAATTGGGCTCCAACAACTTGCTTTCTTAAGAAAGAAATATGGTAAATCTGGCCCCCAGGGAAGTTGTGACAAATTGTCATTTGCCCAACATGCCAGAACATTTATGCATTGAAATGCTTATGGTGAGGTAATCACTCTACAGAAAGTAAATGAGTAATAAAAAATAAATAACAAATTGAAATATATTAAATATGCACTAAATATAGAGATAATATAGAGAAAATATACACAAACTATAGAGAAATATACACAAAATATAGAGACAATATACATTTTAAAGTGACTTATGTGACTCAGTGTTATTGTTCTTTAAAGCATTAAGGTGTTATTGTCCATAGCAGTGATATGATATAATAATAATGCAGACAAAGTTACTGAATGAAATGGTAGTTGGGGATAGATCTACAGCTTCACAGCTTGTTCAGAAGCCTGAGCGCCTGTGGATAGAAACTGTTCATTAACCGGGTTGTTTTAGCCAGGATGCTGCGAAATCTCCTGCCTGATGGCAGGATGGTGAAGAGGCCGTGTGCTGGGTGGCTGCTGCCTGACCGGATCTTTTTGATCTTCCTGAGGACTGATAGATGTCCTGTAAGACTGGTAGTTTGTTACAAATGATGACTTCTGCCATTCTCACCACTCCTTTAAGGGCCTTGTGGTCACAGGCAGTGCAGCTGCTGTACCAGACAGTGATGCAGCCCATGAGGATGCTCTCTATGGTGCATCTGTAGAAGTTGGTGAGGATCTGAGGAGGCAGACCAAATTTCCTGAGCCTACACAGAAAGAAGAAATGCTAACGGGCAGATGTCAGAATAGTGTTGGTGTGGAGGGACCAGGTGAAGTCATCAGTGAGGTGTACGCTGAGAAACTCCATTTCGGCTCTATTGATGAATAGGGGAGAGTGACCACCCCTCTGCTGCTTCCTGTAGTCCACGATCATCTCCTCTGACAGAGCGCAGACCTCTGTAAGCTGTTTCATCTCCATCAGTGATGAGGCCTAGGATGGTGTCAACAGCAAACTTGAAGATAATGTTAGATGTGTGTTTGGCTACACAGTCATGTGTATACAGGGAGTACAGGAGGGGGCTGAGCACACATCCCTGGGGAGCCCCTGTGCTCAGAGTCAGTGTGGAAGAGAAGCTGTTTCACCACCTGAGGCCTGCTCATCAGGAAGTCCAGTATCCAGTTGCAGAGATTAGAGCTCAGACCCAAGTCTGTGAGCCACATGAGGAACACAGGGGCTGCAAGACTGGAATTGGATCAGTAGATTATAGTAGAGGGAATGGGGTGTGAATAATGCTAAAAAGCGATAAAAACCTTTCAAAATTGGCTTGCAGTTGTGTATGCACAGCACTGTGCAAGAGGTCAAGAACCTCCATTTATTTACTTTTTCAGTGAAAGAATAAAATAATCACTAGTGGTTTTAGGACACGTGTGAGGAGATAACTTACTTACAAATAGAAGGAGAAAGACAAAGAAAAATAAGTGTGGGTAAGTGTGGGTAAAATAATCAATAAAAGGCTACAGAGAAAGTGGGACTCCTAACAACTACCTGGAAGACCTGGTAGACTATCATGATCTGCTGGTGAGAAGCAGGAAATTCAACCAAAACTGAACTGTGGAGGTGTGTGCAGAATTCTTTGAGAAACTGAAAGTGAGTCTCCTAAAAAGAATGGAAGAGGGAATAAAAATAGAGTGACACACTCAACAAAATCTCATATTAGGTGTAGTTGTTGAGGCGTTTGTTATTTCCTGTTAAATTATGTTTTCTGATTTTCCTGAAGCTAAAAATGGATAATATGCATGTTATTTCCATTTTCACTGGAAATTGAATAAATAAAGAGTCTCTGCACAGTGCTGTACATCTGCTTATTATTTGCTGTCATCATTAATAAATATGATAGAACTAAAGACAAAAATTATACTACAAAAAAAGAAATCTGTAAAATTGTTACAGATTGTTAAAAAAATTGCTACAAAATAAGGAGCAATGATGGCAAATATACTGCTTGACTTGAGAAAATTGAGAATATGAATGTTCCTTGTCTACAAATGATGTTAGAATATTGCTCAGAGTGTGGACTGATGCGATATGTAGTTTTGTTCCATCCATCCATCCATCCATCATCTTCCGCTTCTCCGGGGTTCGGGTCGCGGGGGCAGCATCCTAAGCAATGAGGCCCAGACCTCCCTTTCCCCAGCCACTTCCACTAGCTCCCTGGGGGGGATTCCATTGCGCTCCCAGGCCAGCTAGGCGATATAGTCACGCCAGCGTGTACTGGGTCTTCCCCGGGGTCTCCTCCCGGGTGGACTTGCCTGTGACACCTCCCAAGGGAGGCGTCCAGGAGGCATCCTAACCAGATGCCCGAACCACCTCAACTGGCTCCCCTCGACGTGGAGAAGCAGCGGCTCTACTCCGAGTCCCTCCCGGATGACCGAACTTCTCACCCTATCTCTAAGGGTGTCCAGAGTCCAGACACCCTGCGGAGGAAACTCATTTCGGCCGCTTGTATTCGCGATCTCGTTCTTTCGGTCATTACCCAAAGCTCATGACCATAGGTGAGGGTGGGAACGTAGATCGACCAGTAAATCGAGAGCCTTGCCTTATGGCTCAGCTCTTTCTTTACTACAGACCGGTAAAGAGCCCGCATCACTGCTGACCCAGCACCAATCCGCCTGTCAATCTCCTGCTCCCTTGTACCATCACTCGTGCACAAGAACCCAAGATACTTAAACTCCTCCACTTGAGGCAAGAGCTCATCCCCGACCCAGAGAGGGCTCTCCATCCTTTCTCGCCTGAGAACCATGGCCTCGGATTTGGAGGTACTGATCCTCATCCCGGCCGCTTCACACTCGGCTGCAAACCGATCCAGTGAAAGCTGAAGTTCACGGCCTGATGTCCCCAATAGGACCACATCATCTGCAAACAGCAGCGATGTGACCTTGAGGTCACCAAACCGGACACCCTCCATCCCCTGACTGTGCCTATAAATTCTATCCATAAAAATTATGAATCGGTGACAAAGGGCAGCCCTGACGGAGTCCAACTCTCACTGGGAACAAGTCTGTAGTTTTTTTGTGGTGTTTAATTAGAAGTTGATATAAACAGCTGTCTGTGAGGGTCTCTGAGGCTTGAAAACAAAGTGTGTTGATGTAAAATTATTTATTTATGTGGAAATGTTCTTTAAACAAATAATAAATTCTTATTAGGTGCAGCCAAATGTCCCCACAATCATTGTATCCATGTTTTCATCATTCTGCTCCCCATGAAGAGACAAATACATGCTCTCACTCAGCACACTCTTAAGCCTGAGAATAAAAAGGTGCTTTGCAGTTCCAGCTCATCACAAAGCCTCCCCTGGACTCTCGCTAAAATTAGTTGCTTGTGATGAGAGCCCATTGCACGATGATGAAACACATGAATTTTGCAAGCCAGTGGCACAAAGGGGTGAGAAACCTGGGACATGATATAGGAACCAGAGGACCATGAGAGAGAGAGAGAGAGAGAGAGAGAGAGAGAGAGAGAGAGAGAGAGAATAAAAAAGATAAAGAGGGATGTGGTAGATTATAACAGCTCATAAGGGAATTAAGGGCCATAAACATCTAACTGGAGACTCTCTGCAGCAGTGTGGGAGGCAGTTTCCATACTCAAGTGACTCCGAGCTTTTCACTCCAAATCCCCTCTCCACACAGACACACACACAGACACACAGACACACACTACGACCTCCCACTCACCCCAGCACACACTGTGGCTGCACCACCGCACACTTTACCTTCATGCAAATTGTTGTGTGTCTTCTCAAGCTAATATTTTTACAATTATGTACCTGGAAATCTAAACCAGACACTACCCAGCATTCAGCATACATTCCACCATGATCACAGTGTCATGTTCACTGCAACCCTTCCACTTTTTTTTTTTTTTTTGAAGAAAGGGACATGTGACCATTGCTACATCTTTAAAGATGCCTACTTGCCTCCTACAGTGGTGCCGCAGTCGTCTCTAGAGCAAGATCTTCCAGTTTAAGAAGCTTTGACTTCATCAAATAGGATTGTGGGAACTGCATGTCATCATGAACTTGTCTCGAACTGTGTCAAGTTGTAAAGAAATCTTTCATCTTTAATAGACTTTAATAGAAGATTTCTGACACTGTGTGACACAATGTTATGTACAAAGGGATATTGCATAACTATTCCATTCACACCCAGCCTTGTAGCTCCAGTAATAAATAAAGATACAAACTGATTGACCAAATTTGGGGAGCACCTTTCTTTTAAAGAATTCATTCAGTTTGGAGAAATGGACGTCTGTTTGGATGGAACAAAAGACTTCTCAGCTGACCACCCAGTGATGTGTAGAATATTGAGTTTATGAAAAGACTTCCCCATTGCTTTACATTAGAGACATAAACACAGACAGTAGCTGCTGCGCTCTAGTGGAGATGCTTGTGCTTTTGTACAGTTGCAACAGCAGCATTACTTTCTCACTCTAGGTTGCCATTGGGGTCAAAGCGAGAGACGCTGAGGTGGTCACTGTTCCCAGCACTGTGCATGATTCAGCTAAGGATGGAATAGCCATTAAAAATGAATGGAGCCCCCATTTGGTATAAAACATGGTGACTGCTTTGAAAGTTTGATGTGACACGTAATGGCAAAATGAAGACATCTCACCCGGAGTGACCTGTGGTCAAAGAAACAAATACTTTATCAGGAGATGAGAGGGGGATTGTGGGCATGTATTATACCCTGAACTGTAGAAGGGAGGAAGGAGGAGATGAACGTTTTTCAGCAGAGACCAATTGTGAAAGGAGTGCACTAACAGAGAAGTAACACTTATCGTTTTCCTTAATTTGTAATTTTATCCATTTGAATTTTTCATTTGAACCATAACGTTTTTATTTTCTTATTTCTTTGTACAACACCTATTTTCTGTGAAAAAAAAAACGTTGCACATACCAACCGTAGCTGTGGGCCATTTGTGAATTCTGTTTCTTTAATTTGTCTTACGTCATACATGATGCTTTATGACATCTCACATCTTCTTCTTCTTCTTTCGGCTGCTCCCTTTAGGGGTCGCCACAGCGGATCATCTGCCTCCATCTTGCCCTATCCATTGCCTCCTCTACTTTCACAGCAACCATCTCCATGTCCACCTTCACTACATCCATAAACCTTCTCTGAGGTCTACCTCTTCTCCTTCTACCCGGCAGCTCCATCTCCAACATTCTTTGCCCAATATATCCACTATTCCTCCTCAACACATGTCCAAACCATCTCAACCTGGCCTCTCTGGCTTTATTTCCAAACTGCTCCACCTTCACTGTCCCTCTGATCCGCTCATTTCTAATCTTGTCCATCCTTGTCACTCCCAACGAAAATCTCAGCATCTTCATCTCCTCCACCTCCAGCTCAGCCTCCTGTCTTTTAGACAGAGCCACAGTCTCCAAACCATACATCATAGCAGGATGCACTACTGTCTTATAAACCTTCCCTTTCACTCTTGCTGCTATCCTTCTGTCACACATCAGCCCTGACACCCGTCTCCACCCACTCCATCCTGCCTGCACCCTCTTCTTCACCTCTTTTCTACACTGTCCATTGCTCTGGATGGTTGACCCAAGATATTTGAAGTCATCCACCTTTACGACCTCTACTCCTTGCATCGTCACCTTTCCACCTAACTCCCTCTCATTCACACACATGTATTCCATCTTGTCTCTACTGACCTTCATTCCTCTCCACTCCAGTGCAAACCTCAACCTCTCCAGATTCTCTTCCACCTGCTCTCTACTCTCACCACAGGTTACAATGTCATCTGCAAACATCATGGTCCATGGAGCCTCCTACCTGACCTCATCTGTCAACTTTTCGATCACCATTGCAAACAAGAAGGGGCTCAAAGCTGATCCCTGATGTAACCCTACCTTCACCTTGAAACTATTTGTCACTCCAACTGCACACTTCACCACTCACCTCACTATCCTCATACATGTCCTGCACCACCATACTTTTCAGCTACACCTGACTTCCTCATACAGTACCACAGTTCCTCTCTTGGCACCCTATCATATGTCTTCTCTAGATCCACAAAGACACAATGTAGCTCCTTCTGACCTTCTCTGTATTTCTCTACCAACACTCTCAACGCAAAAATTGCATCTGTGGTACTCTTTCTGGGCATGAAACCAAACTGCTGCTCACTGATCTGAATCTCTCACCTTAGCCTTGCTTCAACAACTCTTTCCCATACCTTCATGGTGTGTCTCATCAACTTTATATCTCTGTAATTACTGCAGCTCTGCACATCACCCTTGTTCTTAAAAATGGGGATCAGTACACTGCTTCTCCACTCATCAGGCATCCTCTCACTCTCCAGGATTTTGTTAAACAACCTGGTTAAAAAGTCCACTGCCTTCTCTCCTAAACATCTCCATACCTCCACAGGTATGTCATCTGCACCAACTGCCTTTCCATTCTTCATCCTTATGACATCTGACATAAGCCTGTATAATTGCTTATTGAAAAGTTAAACTTACAAGCATTACATTTTATAGTAACCCTTCCTAGGAATGCTATTTTTATATGAATCTATGAACACATGACATAAGGCATCATAAACATTGATTAAAATATTTATTTTAAAAAAGCATTGCACTTTATAGACATGTTTATTATGCATTATGAATTATTAACTTAAAGCATTATAGGTCAACTCAAACACTATGGTTATAGATTGCTATTAATAGAAATATGATTTTATTTTTAAAAATTAGAATAATTCAAGTGTAATTTTTACAAATATTTCTAGCCATGTTCATAATGCCTTGTGAAGGCATTGTAAAGCATCATGAATCCTTTATTCATAATAGTTTAGAAATATATTTATAATGTCTCATATGGCATGCGTAATGGCTTAAAATTAACCATTTTAACCATTTGATGTGGGACGGGGAAAATTACAATAAGAAGTTGATGAAAAAGAAGCTTCAGCTTCTTGGAGAGCTATTTTTTGCTTAACAGGTGGGAAACATTATCTTACAGTTGTGGTTCTCAGAATCAGTAAGTATGTATTGTTTTGTCCTGTTTGCTTATGTTTGTGATAGTAAATGCCAACATCAGTGCAGCAACTGTAGCGACAGTTGCTACCCACAACTTAGCTAATGCAAGCTACAGTGAAGGGTGTGTTTGTTTTGCTGTTGAATTCAAATATCAGTAGTTCTCCAGAATAGCTTACCACACCGTTAACCTGGTATTAAGCCAAAAAAGGCAAAACAGTGTCTTTTTTGACCTAAAGAACATGGCAGTGAGTCTTTTTATGTTTATATACAGAACTATTATATTTTGCCAAATATGTGAAAACTACTGCCAGTTTCTTTCTCTTTGTCATTGCTTTTTACTGCCTCTGTTTCTATTTATATATTTGTTCTCTGTTTTATGTTATGATGTCACCTACAGTCACAACCCCATCAACAGTACTTTTCACCTCTGGCTGTGCAGAGTGTCCTACAAAGACTTCTTTTTAAGTATCGCTATGTCAGCGAGTTTGGCAGCAGTTCAACTACATTAAGTTTTTTCATCATTTGAAGTTTATTGTCTCACATTTGCCTGAAATAAATCTCTTAGACATCTTATAGTTACATAAATATACAACCCCCAATTCCAATGAAGACTTTACTGTGTAAAACAGTAAAATAAAAACAGAATACGATGATTAGCAAATCCTTTTCAACCTATATTCAATTGAATACACTACAAAGACAAGATATATTTAATGTTGAAACAGGTAAACTTTATTGTTTTTTTTTGCAAATATTCACTCATTTTGAATTTGATGCCTGCAACATGTTGGGACAGGGGCATGTTTACCACTGTGTTACATCACCTTTCCTTTTACCAACACTTAATAAGCGTTTGGGAACTGAAGACAGTAATTGTTGAAGCTTTGTAGGTGGAATTCTTTCCTATTCTTGATTGATGTACAATCTGGGTGTTGTTGATATATGGCTTTCACTTTGCATGGCAGAGTTTTAACTTGCACTTGTAGATGGAGCGAGGAACTGTGTTCACTGACATTGATTTTCTGAAGTGTTCCTGAGCCCATGTGGTAATATCCGTAGCAGAATGATGTCTGTTTTTAATGCAGTGCTGCCTGTGTCACGGGCATTCAATGTTGGTTTTCTGCCTTGCCGCTTACTGACAGAGATTCCTCCAGATTCTCTGAATCTTTTGATGATATTATGGACTGTAGAGGATGAAATCCCTAAATTCCTTGCAATTGCACGTTGAGATACGTTGTTCTTAAACTATTTGCTCACACAGTTGTTCACAAAGTGGTGAACCTCACCCCATCCTTGCTTGTGAACGACTGAGCCTTTCAGGGATGCTCCCTTTATACCCAATCATGACACTCACCTTTCCAATTAACCTGTTCACCTGTGGAATGTTCCAAACAGGTGTTTTTTGAGCATTCCTCAACTTTCCCAGTCTTTTGTTGACCTGTCCCAACTTCTTTGGAACGTGTTGCAGGCATCAGATTGAGTGAATATTTGCAAAAAACAACAAAGTGTATCCATTTGAACATTAAATATCTTGTCTTTGTAGTGTATTTAATTGAATATAGGTTGAAAAGGATTTGCAAATCATTGTATTCTGTTTTTATTTATGTTTTACACAACATCCCAACTTCATTGGAATTGGGGTTGTAGCATTAATAACACTTTATGCCAGGAATCTACAGTAGTCTACACTGATAATCATTTACTATAATGCCAATTTGCTTAAATGTCCTGCTTGGACTAAGAATTGTGAAAATATCTGGAAAAAAATGTTGCAGGCTTTGGTCTGAGGCAAAAGAGGCAAAAACAAGCCTCACTTGTAGTGCTCTGATTGACTAGGCTGAACACATTCCCATGCCAAATGCCCAAAGGGATATAAAGCCCACCAGCATTGGGCTATGAAACAGTGGAACTATGTTCTCTGGAGAGAAGGAGAGCCATACAGTACCTTTGAGATGAGCTGGAGCTGCATTTGTCATCCAGAACCCCAAATCATTTTATTGTCACATCACTTTTACACAGGTGTGAAGGTGAGTGGAAATCAAAGGTGGGACTGTCCTATGAAAACTCCTCCTTAGTGGCCTATTGGTCACACAAATGAAATAGTCCTATCAAGGCTTTTTGGTGACTTGTGAAACTTGTGAGGCATCTGGTGAGAGAAAATTGTGTCCATTACATTGAGTTTGTTTCTTTTCACTTCATGTTTCTTTCTTCATGGAAATGAAGATGTTTTTATGCACAATAAACTGCATATACACAAATACTTATAAGTAAATTAGAATATAGGAACAAATGCTTTAATTAATCTATCACTTTATACTACATAAGGTAACAAAGATGAATTCAAGGACATGAATGACTTAGATTTTAAAACAAGCTCTGCTACCATATCTTCATTTCCCGTCATTTTGTTGGTGCTGTTTTTTTTTTCCTTTGCATTGTTCATGTGCAGAGAACTGTGGGTAACCAAAGGCCTGATATACATCAGTTGCGTCCTCGAAATCATTTAGAACATAGGTTGCATTTCTAGGCTATATACGAAGGGTCCTTCACTTTGGAATGGCCTTCTATGAAGTAGCAGCTGAGAAATGCAGCCTACCTTGAAATGCAGTTATTACAGCGTGGAATGCCCACTATGTGCACTATCCCATCACAAATTATGCAGGTGTAAATTATTCCAAGATATCCATATTACATTGCCAAAAAAAATTTAAATTGTGTATAGCATAGAATACAAAGTGTGAATATTGTCATACGGTATTACAAAACATACAAGATATGAATATTTGAGATGTACACACACCGCAGTCCAGTAGTGCTAGTCATACAAAATATATACACATTACACAATAGAATACACACTCTAATGTTCAGCACAAACAATCTGTGTAATATACCCTGAGTAGGCCTATCACACATAGGGGAGAGTGTGGGGCAGTCTGAAGTGAGCTGTTGTGTTACTGTAGAATATGTGCAGAGAGACTTATATTTCATATGGGGCTTATATAGAGGTGAAGCTGAGATGGAGATTTCTCATGTAAGTCCTTAAGTTCAGGTGTGCTGTGTGAGTTCAGGTCACATGACCTCTACCCTTTGTAGAAACCAGCCGTTCTAACAGCCTGGGTAAAGAAGTCATCCCAGAATCAGCTGGCTCGGGATCGTCTGCTACTCAGCAGCAGTGACAACAGACATTGACTTAGATGAGTACGAGTCTTTTTGATCTTATCATCCAACATTAGTACCTGACCTCACTAATGCGGTGGCTGAGATGACCCAACAAAGCTGTAAAAAAAATGAGCTGCAAACTCAGAAAACACCTTTATCAAAATGACCACATGGGCACTTCATTTCACAAATATGCTGCAAATTCATAGACACTTTGCAAACTTAGAAAACACATTCATCAAAATGACAACATGGGTGTTAGATTTCACAAACACGCTGCAAATACAGAAACACATGCAAGCTCAGAAACACTGATAAGCCAGTCTAAACACAGTGGAGAAGTTTCTGGAGGACACTCAAAAAGAACAGAGACATTCAGACTTTTAAATTCTATGTAGCACAAACATTCACCAGTAAAAGTTTGTTAAATTATAGTTGAGCAGATTAAATAAAGTCTAATAGTTCCCACTTCCTGCTAGGTTGTCGCTAGGTGGTTGCTATGGTATCCTATGCAGTTGCTAAATTGTTGCTATAGGCAGTTGCCATGGTGTAAGGGGTGATTATTTAACTGTTCTTTGGAAGTTGCCAAGTGTTAGCTGTGTGTTGAATTTGAGGAACGATGGATGAAAAAATTACACACAGAGGAGTGCCAGTCAGTATGACTGTGGATTAGAGCTTGGGCATTTGGCCTGAGTGAGTACATGCAGTTTGGTGGCTGTAGGGCAATGGAGTAATAGAGTTTGAAAATTTTTTTAATTTAACGAAGATTGAACAAAATCTTACATCAGATCAAAAAGCTGTATACAAGCCAGTATCATATAATCAAACTGGACAATCTGGAGTTGGAACAGTGTTGATATCTCAAAAATGAAGAGAATAAAAGAGAAGTAGAATAATATAAAACAGAGAACAATATAGTTGTATAGCTAGCAACACCAGATTACCAATTGTTACATATGGACTTGGGATTTGAGTGTTGGTGGTCATAATTACTTCTGTGAGTGATTTTCCATCATAAATATTACATCCCCTTTGAGTCTGTTGTGTAATGACTCACTTCCATTGTGTTGTGTCTGGCTTAGCAGCATTTCTGCAGTTGGTGTTTTCTTTATTTTCAGTGTGTTTGCAAAATGTAGCTCTGATGTAGACATGTTGATGAAAGTGCTTTCTGTATTTGTGGCATGTTTGTGAAAAACATGTTCAGGTGTAGTGATTAATTGTACTGTCAAAAGGGTCTTGTTGCCCACCGTGCACTAATTGTGGACCAATTCAATCAAATCAATACAGCAATGTTCCAACATGTAGCATAAAGCCTTCCAAGAAGAGTAGAGACTGTAGTTACTGTAGCGAAGACGGACAAACTTACTATTAATACCTTTCATTTAAGGAGAAACTTTGCATTAGCAGGTGTCTACAAACCTTTGGACACAGTGTAGTTTCTTCCTCTGGTTTCGGTTGTGGAACAGAGTGTGAAAAGCACACAAAGTGCCTCTAACTCTGTTTAAATGCATGGGGAACACAAGACCAACACATGGAAAAGCCACTGTGTGCTCTAATGATGCTGCTATCGGTGCACACAGGCGCTCTCATGGGTGTAATGCTAGTCATCACCCCCACGCTAAAGGGCGAGAGGCAGAGGGAATGGAAAAAACAAAACTGGGAAATATCAAAGAGAAGCAGCCACATTTGTAATAGATTTAGTGACATCAAAGACAACATGTGTCTCTTTTTTTGCTAACAACAAATCCTATTATCTGACCTAATGGCACATTATTTTAGCTGCAGTTTGTTTTCTGGTTTGTGTTGTTCTCTATTTTTCAACCCATTTCAAAACTGTAGATTGTATCTCTGTATGATCTCAGTGCCTCTCATTAATATTTCTTATAAACCTTTACTGCTTGTACTCTAACTGCACTATTCTGTTGGTCCAAAAGAGGTTCTTCCTTATGCTTTTAGCCAGTATGTAAAATACACCCTAGCATTTGAGGATCCCATGATTACTGGCTACTCCATGCTGACTGGCTGCTAACTCACTTACCATAGTGGTGCTGGTTCTTCAATGGCATCAAAATCTTCGCTTTATCAATTGTTCTTCTGGAAATGCTCTGTTCTAGTTTGGTAATGCATTTTTCCCCACATTAACTTAAATCTTATTCATCTCCTCTTCTGTCTTCAGTGTGAGAAATGAGGAACAGTCACTCTTTACACCAAATTCATTGGAAACTGGGTGGGTTTCAGATTTACAGATGTGCTGCAGCACATTGTAAAGTTTTTCAGAGGAATGTGGGCAGAGTTACAGTTTCTAAGCTATGAAGGACTGACAGGGTGAACCAGTCTGCTACAGTGTCACCCTGAGGCAGAGCAATGTGGCAGCTCTTGTTGAAGCTCATCTGAACCTGTATTTTACTGTATATTTTGCCTGAATGGACAGCATAACATCATAATAAGTTTATTTGAATTTTGAGTTTGAGGCATTCAGAGGATTAATTAGGGGGTTCCAGACTCCCCACGATGGTTCTTCTTCATGCTCTTAAGGACTTTTTCTTTCTGAGTCCATGTTCCTCTCATTGGTTCTTCCTCATGCTAACAAGGTCTCCTTTTGTGTCTTGATTCTTCTCAGTGGTTCTTTGTCATGCTCTTAGATTATTTTTCCTCATATTTCCTTCCACTGCAACACTCATTATGGATATAGACCAGCTGGAAAGGTTTTGGAAAATAATTAGTTGCAGTTAAAAGGACTGCAGTGTAAAAGTGCACATTGGTACTCAATGCTGTACTGTGGGGAAATTCACCTCTAGCACAGTCCAGAGCTACTCTGTTCAAATTCACTCAGAAATTATGGCAATTAAGAGATGAAGTTGAATCGAGCAGGGAACCCTCTTAAACTGTAAGGACCTGTCAGTGGGTGACTTTAGACTTTAGTTCTTTAGTTATTTACTCATATACTTAAATATACACGTATGTACTTAGACATAAATGACACTAGATATTAAAGATTCAAGCAAAGTTAATGGGTATTAAGGCTTAATAACAGGTTGATAACAGAATTATAAATCAGGCACTTAAAGAGTTAATGAAAGGGCAATTAACAGCAACAACAATAATAAAACCTTGCTTTCTTTTGGAGTAATTCCTGACTGGGATTTTCTTTGCGTTACACTGATATTTTTTACCTTTTGCCAAATAGAACAACAGCCAGCAGGGTTTAATATCATATTGATCACCCACAAATCACTGAGAATACATTCAAGGAAACCCTGGTTTCTGAACAGCATGAATACATGAATGTGAACCTGAAAACATGCAATGCCTAAAAGCGAGAGGCAAAGGGCAGAATAGGCGCTGTTATTTTTTGTTGCTTTTTTTTTCCAATAGAGCAAAACAAATTTGTACAAATGGGAGTACATTTAGCAACAGACTCGAAATGATATTTATGTGTCATCCAATGTTTATCACAATTACATGATCATTTTCATCGATAATGTTCATGCTTTTGTGACCCTTATAAATGCCTGACTTTTTTTTCAAAGTGGGTGTCAACATGAACACAAAGCCAAATTCTGAACATTACAGAGAACACCCTGGAAAAAAAACTATTTTTTTTGTTATTTAGGTGTAATTACACAATGACATTTGCATTTACCTGATAATTGCATTAGTAATGTCAGTAATTATATGGTTATTAGATGCTAATTGGATTTATAGTTGCTTTCCATCCTACATATAGACAGATTCAGGGCTGAATTTTGGTTTCAATGGCAACAAATGACTAAGGATTTACAAGGACAGTGGATTTTCTTTCTGCAAAATAAACTCAGTAACATTCCGTCAAATTCTGATCATAATAAAAGAGTTCATTTTCTGTTTACAGACACACTTATAGACACACTTACCACACAATGTCTTTGTTTGTTTCATTGAGCAATGAGTGAGAACTCATTTATATCAAATTATGATAAGCTTTTGATCTCTCTGGAGAAAACTGCAACTTTTAAAGGTTTGACGCATGATTCTAATTTTGTATCAGTGGGTTTATTTCATTCATGGCTTGTTCCTTCCACTGTATTGTTGTCCTGATGACGATACTGTATTACTGGAGTGTCAACAGACATGAATTGACTCACGCTTCAACACTGCTTCCCAAACACTGCAGTAACTTTGGGTAAATGGTGTGGCATCTTTTGTAGTCACAGCATCAAAGGAGAGCAAACACAAGGCTGTCTCTTCCTTAGCCTTTCATTTTCCTTGCTTGTTCACGTGCCGTAGATCACAGTGCCTGGTCGTGCGACTGTAACTAACCATCAGAGGCCTCTGGCTTCAGAAGGTGGCTGCAATTTGGTCTACAGCAATCAACCTGTCAAAGAAACTCATTTGTTAGGTCAAAAATAGAAGTATATTCAGCCACATACGCAACACATACTTGCCAATTCCACTCTTTTAGGTGAGAGTTCTAATCCACAGGCCTTGCTGCCTGCTGAGTTTGAATAAATATGCTGTTATGTGCTGTTGTACTTTGTTTCTAGTTTATTTCAGATGCCTTTTAGAGGGACTGTGGCAAGATCAATGGGGAGAATAATGATGTCGGTCCAGGATGTCTGGACTGTGCCCCGTGCATTCAGCGTCATCTGCTCAAAATGCAGCCTGCAGACTTTGTGGCCCAATTTTATTAATTCACCTCTTTTCTTTATTTATTTCTGCGGACGAGTGGCAGGTAATAGAAGGATAGCAGTGATAGCAGAGGAGCCTGGAGCAGGAGATGGATGGAGTGGAGGGAAAATGTGAGCCAGGCAGTTCCTCTCTTTTCATGGCACCCGTGCCTATAAAAAAAGAGGAAAAACTCACAAACAACTTTTGGGGCTAATGAGGTGCTTAGCGGTCTGTGGGCTTTTCTGCGTGCGTAATTATGCCAGAGAGGAAATGTACTTACACCAGGGGGAGATAAAAGGATTTGTAAGGCTATGTAAGTACAGAAGAGGGAGTGGAGAATGCGATCAATAATTAATTTACTTTCAGCAGTCAGGGGCAATTAACAGGCTTTTCCCCCCCATTACCAGCCTAAAAGGCCACAGTACCTCTTTTAGCCCTAATCTGACTGACCATTGTGACAGTCAGGGATTAGCGAACAAGGAAATCAATGAAACACAATGCAAGACACTTCATGGTGGGGCAATTGAATCGCATGGTTCATGGCTCATGCCTCGAACGGTGATAACTACCTGAATTCAGTGCCGACAAATGGGCTCCATTTCCCGGAGAAAGTCAATTTTCTGGCAAAGTATGGAGATGGACATTCCTACCCTGCTTTGGAGTGAGTAAAATGAAATAGAGCTCACTACAAAGCTTCTCACGTCATTTGTTTGGCACCTAGAGCTAGGCACACTAAAAGCAAAGTTAATTAAGTACTACAGTCTAAAGAGTTTACCCCAATTCCAATGAAGTTGGGACGTTGTGTAAAACATAAATAAAAACAGAATACAATGATTTGCAAATCCTTTTCAACCTATATTCAATTGAATGCACTACAAAGATATGATATTTAATGTTCAAACTAATAAACTTTATTGTTTTTTGCAAATATTCACTCATTTTGAATTTGATGTCTGCAACACATTCCAAAGAAGTTGGGACAGGGGCATGTTTACCACTGTGTTATATCACCTTTCCTTTTAACAACACTCAATAAGCGTTTGGGAACTGAGGACACTAATCGTTGAAGCTTTGTAGGTGGAATTCTTTCCCATTCTTGCTTGATGTACAACTTCAGTTGCTCAGCAGTCCGGGGTTTCCATTGTCGTATTTTGTGCTTCATAATGCGCCACATATTTTCAATGGGAGACAGGTCTGGACTGCAGGCAGGCCAGTCTAGTACCTGCACTCTTTTACTACAAAGCCACGCTGTTGTAACACATGCAGAATGTGGCTTGGCGTTGTCTTGCTGAAATAAGCAGGGACGTCCCTGAAAAAGACGTTGCTTGGATGGCAGCATATGTTGCTCCAAAACCTGTATGTACCTTTCAGCATTAATGGTGCCTTAACACAGATGTGCAAGTTACCCATGCCATGGGCACTAACACAACCCCATACCATCAGAGATGCTGAATTTTGAACTTTGCGCTGATAACAATCTGGACAGTCCTTTTCCTCTTTGGCCTGGAGGACACAACGTCCATGATTTCCAAAACAATTTGAAATGTGGACTCATCAGACCACAGGACACTTTTCCACTTTGCGTCAGTCCATCTCAGATGAGCTCGGGCCCAGAGAAGCCGGCGGCGTTTCTGGGTGTTGTTGATATATGGCTTTCGCTTTGCATGGCAGAGTTTTAACTTGCACTTGTAGATGGAGCGACGAACTGTGTTCACTGACAATGGTTTTCTGAAGTGTTCCTGAGCCCATGTGGTAATATCTGTTACAGAATGATGTTGGTTTTTAATGCAGTGCCGCCTGAGGGATCAAAGGTCACGGCCATTCAATGTTGGTTTTCTGCCTTGCCGCTTACTTGCAGAGATTCCTCCAGATTCTCTGAATCTTTTGATGATATTATGGACTGTAGATGATGAAATCCCTAAATTCCTTCCAATTACACATTGAGAAATGTTGTTCTTAAACTGTTGGACTATTTGTTCACACAGTTGTTCACAAGGTGGTGAACCTCGCCCCATCCTTGCTTGTGAACGACTGAGCCTTTCAGGGATGCTCCCTTTACACCCAGTCATGAAACTCACCTGCTTCCAATTAACCAATGTTCCAAACAGGTGTTTTTTTGAGCATTCCTCAACTTCCCAGTCTTTTGTTGCCCCTGTCCCAACTTTTGTGGAACGTGTTGCAGGCATCAAATTCACAATGAGTGAATATTTGAAAAAAAAAAACAATAAAGTTAATCTGTTTGAACATTAAATATCTTGCCTTTGTAGTGTATTCAATTGAATATAGGTTGAAAAGAATTGGTAAATCATCATATTCTGTTTTTATTTGTTTTACATAAATTTCCAGATATTTTGCTTCCAGAAATTTTGCTGTAAATAACAGTCAAGGATAAAACCAACATTAGATTGAAAGCCAGAGGGTCCAGCAAAGTGTACAATCTCCAGAAAGAAAGCAGCAAGTCACCCATGCTTCCCCCCGGCTCTGGTTAAGAGAATGCTCTCCTGGGACTTCTGGCATGCTGGGTCAAGGGGTGTGGCTGCTGGGCTCACAGTGGGCTCTGGAGAGGGGAAAGTTATATGGGTGAAGAGGCGGACACTTTGCAGCCCTGCCACATTCACTAAGTCACGTTGGGGGCCAGAAGCAGCACTGGAGGAGAATGCTGTGGAGGATATTAATTCAATGCCTAACAGCCTACAAACTGCTGCAGTTTGGCTATTTCTTTGGAGGCCATGGCACCCCAACCAGTATGCTTTGGGAGAGTCTTCCCCAGGGCCAGGGGAATGGGCCACCCGTGATTTGCAATAGCACTAAAGGAGATTATGGTTAGCAGTCTGAACCACGTCTTGTATTGTCTCAATGTCAGATTAACACGCTTTACTATCTCCACAGTAGCTTGAGACCAGAAAAGAATCTGTTTGTTGTTTGGTGTTTGCAAGACTGTGACATGGTTTTCACAACTGGAGAGTGATGCCATTACTCATCACTCTAACTCTGTTGCCTAGCCTCATTCTAGAGCATATCTTCTAGCGCACACTTGCTGCTTTTTGGTCTGTGGTCATCCACAAACTAGCTGATTTTCCTTCATTCTTACAATGCCCATTAAGCTACACGACCACTAATTGATAGTATCTAGATGATGTTACAATCGTGCTGACACCATTTTGGTAGGAAACTTCAGGTTCATTCAGCAGTGCTGAAATAAAAAAAAATAATAATTATCTAATTTTTAAAGCATATTAACTGATATATTTGAGTGTCCGGACTTGATTTTATTTGATTTGTTGCTGTATGGATAAAAAATATAAGCTGAAATGTAAATAGCTGAGATTTCCCACTAACTCACAATCACATACAAGCTCACTAAATAGTGTATAAAAATAGTGCATATCACATTAGAAGTGATATGATGATGTAGGTGAAGTACAGAAGCGTGTGGTTTGGAATGAAATGTTAGATTAGCTGATATCAGCTGATATTACTTCGAATTAACCAACTTTTGTTATTCATTCTACGTTTAAAGCGCCTCAGAGTAACTGCAGCACCATTTAAGGTGTAGGAAGTTCAAATGAGAAGCTGACTTCAGCTTTATACATGAGTATGAATTTACTGTTTGAGAGCTTTGGTCTACCTGAGGGCGGCACAGTGGCACGGTGGGTAGCGCTGTCGCCTCACAGCAAGGAGAGCCTGGATTCAATTCCTCAACTGGGCAACCACAGTACTCTGTGTGGAGTTTGCATGTTCTCCCTGTGTCTGTGTGGGTTTCCTCCCACAGTCCAAATACATGCAGTCAGGCCAACTGGACATGCTAAATAGATGTGTGTGTGTGTGTGTGTGTGTGTGTGTGTGTGTGTGTGTGTGTGTGTGTGTGTGTGTGTGTGTGTGTGTGTGTGTGTGTCTGCCCTGCAATGGACTGGCAACCTGTTAAGGGTCTATCCTGCTGGGATAGGTTCCAGCACCCCCTACAACCCTGAGGGAGAAGCAGCTTAGAAAGTGTGTGTATGTGTGTTTACCTGTGATCACAAAGATATTTAACCATGGTTGTTGGGTTTTGTTTTAGTCAGGAACCATGATTAACATGTCCCAGGTCTACTCTTTTATGTTATTTATTTGTTTCTTTATTCATTTTAGGGTTTTTTTCAGCTCTCCAGAAACTCCCTCCAGTCCACATCTTTCACAAAGGACAACATGCAGCCTGGAAACAAGAACATCAAGATCAGTGAAGGCTGTGGAAGTAATATAGAAGAGCTGTCTACACAGTGGCAAGAAGTTTAGCATTACCCAATGAGCTGAAAACATCCTACACCTGCTTCAGTTAGGAGTAGCTGACTAACAAACTGACCCCAGTGGTCTGTATGTGATAGAAGTTAAAAGGTTTAAATATCATGTGTTGTGTAACAGGACAGCAGTGTGTGGGGACCCAAGGGCAGAGAGAGAAACCTGTGAACTAGGGTTTAAATGGACTAAGAGTGAATGAATGAATTTTATACTTATTATTGTTAGAATGCAATTTACATAATTGGTGCTTGAGTGGTGTGAATGCAAGCTTTGCAATGCTTGTGCACTTTTGGGGATCAACAGATGACGATCCAATGTGTCATCACTAGGGGGCGCAGGTGAAATATGGATTAACACCCCTATGATTCGGGAGAGGACAAACAGCTGGAAAGAGCAGACAAAAGGAATGCCGAAGCAGCATGCTCAAACAAAGGCAGGAATCAAAATGAAATTAAAGGAATCAGAAAACAAGGCATTTAAAAATTAAATTAGTTTGACTCTACTTTTTTCTTCTTCACATTGGGAGTGGTTTCTATTTTTAACCCTCTCTTAACCATCTTTTCTAGACAGACACTAAAGTACCATACAAGTCACCCCTCCACAATGATGTGACACTGACTGCTGTTTGCCAAGGTCTTGAATGCAGAGGTCTACAGGTGTGTCTAGTTGTCACTGATTAGTTTGTGGGCCTCTAGGAAGTGGAATTACTCAGGATAATGGCACCATCCTGTTGTTGCCCTCTGCTGGCAGCCAGCAGCACAAGCTGGACCCTTATGTATTTGGCACTAACGGCCATCTCCCAGGCCTAGATACAGGAAAAATGTTCCATGAACTTCACAGAAAATGTCTCACACTGCATTCAAATTGCATTTTTGTTCCTATGCAAAAATAATTTTAATAAGATCCTAGGGGACAACTTGTATATATTTGCTTAATTTAACAACATAAAATGTAAAATGTGTCATAACTCATTTTCAAGTGCATTTTTTTTGCTTTTTACAAACATGTTAAATTCAGAAAATTATCAATAATTGTTGCTTAGAAAATCTGAACAATATAACATCATTTGAGGCCTTGGCTTTTGAATACAGCTGTATCTGTAACTGAATAAGCTTCTGTCCAATTAAACTGTTTGTACATAAATAATGAATTTGATTGTTTCAGGTTACCCTCACTGATTCTGAAAAAGTGCAGTGTTGTTGACATGTTTAGGTTCTATGCAGCACGATAACTAGACTGATTAGGTTCTAGGGCTGCAAAGACATATCTACAGTAGACTGCATGGCAAAAATAGATACCCATACAGCCTGGGTTAAACTGTGCGATCTATCACAATAATGCTGACTCAGATGAAAAACACAAATTGTGAAAGAATTCTTGATCATGAGTTCAAATCAGTGGTCTTTGAACATTTAATGTTACACCCTTCTGTTCTTCTATTCCTTTATTTATTCCTGAATTATTCTGATTTCATAGATTTTTACCATTAAATTTACTGCTGTCAGTTTTATTACTATTATTCCTTTTTTTCATTGTAAATGAGGGTCTCCCTCAATGCACCCGAGAAGGGCCTGGGTTCAGTTCCCTGGCTGGGTGACCAGGTTCTTTCTGTGTGGAGATTGCATGTTCTCCTCATGTCTAAATGGGCTTCCTCCCAAAAATGCAGTCAGGCAAATTGGCCCTAAACTGGCCCTAAGTGTGAGTCTGTATGTCTATGTGTCTGTCCTGGACTGGCAGCCTGTCTAAGGTGTTTCCTGCCTTCGACCCAATGAGCACTGGACAGGTTCCAGCACCCCGCAGTAAGGAGCATATTGAAATGATATGTGTGTGTGCAAGAGAGGGAGAGATCTGTAATCTGCCAACTCCCTCTTTTTGCTTATATAGTGACCAGCAGTGAATTAACTACCCTAGATCCTGTGTAGTGGACAGAAAAATTTACTTGCTGACCTCAAGCTCACCTTGGAGAATGAGCATTCCATGTTGCCATTTCCTCAGCCAAGAACAGCTCCAAGCTCCTCTTATACATGTATTTGTCAGACTATGCATTTCCACTAGTATTCTGCGACTCTATTTACCAGCCAAAACAGAAAGCATCATAAATCCATTGCCAGAAGATCTTTATCATATAATGTCATGGGCAGCATTACAAAAATCAAGCAGGCTTAAAAATATTACATCATTGAGTGATTCTCAAGAAATTTTACAGGGCTAAACTGTCTACTTTAGTTCCAAGAAATCAGTCCTACATATCAAACATGAAGATATTCTGTGTGCAGCCTTATCGCTCCACACTCTGAAAATCTGAAAGGTGATCTGGCCCGAGGGAACGGCAGTGTTTTTAAATATAGAATATTACTGGTGTGGTCTATCTACAATTTATTCAAACTAAAGCTTGTGTACGTTTGGTTATTGATTTCTGAGTGGGTGCGGCTCACCTCCACACATGAAGAAACAAAGCTTGAAAACTTCAATCATGTTCTATCTGCCTGCAACCAGAGTGTTTAAGGCTCTTCTTCCTAAGCAGACACTACTGTTGACTTCAGCTTGAATGCTGATAAGTTTGAACAACTAAGACATTTTGCAGCAGTATTTACTGGGAAAGTGTGGAGTACGAAGTGCTAGATCATTCATTTTGAGTCAAATGAGGGTAAAAACATTTGCTGACTGTCTACATTACACTGCACTGGCAGTGCAGTCAAGTTTTAACTATTAACGTAATAAAGCCCATAGTAAAATATCTCATAATTGGACACTTTGGAGCAAAAAGACAGGAAACACTTATATACACCAGATCTCACTGTAATGTCACATAAACAAGAAAGTACACTGGACAAAAACTGTGTTGGTGTAACCCAGTAAAGAAACAAGTAGAGATTTTAAAGAAGGAAATTTAATTTACTGGTTCTGCTAGCTGTACACTATCATATGTTCAGAAATATATATTCTCTTGAACAGGAACATACTTGTCTGCTTCTTCGACAAAAGAATTTTCTATACACCTCACTTCAGTAAAAGACAACCCAAAAAAATTATAATAATAATATTAAAATAAAAGAACAGGTTCATAGTGATTTCTGATACACTACAATTGTACTCTGAAACAGAAGCATTAGTGAACTTCAAATCACTACCTTGAAATAATCCAGAAATAAACTTGAATTGCAACCGCAATGTTTCAGTCCTTATTGTGTGTGTGTGTTAATGTGCATGGAACGTGCCCATTTAGTCAGAGTAAAAAAAATCTCCAAAAAATTTAGCGAGCAAAAAGTACTATAGCTATGGGTACCCAAAAAAAATGCAAATCTCTGGCCCCACCTGCAGTCCAGTAAAAATAACCAAACTCAGCCTCTCTCTCACTCTGGCACAAACAGTGCTGAAGTCCAGCGCTTGTAATGGGCCTTCCGTTCCTCCAGCACCCCTTTCTCAGAGCAGTCCACAACCTATCGTAAAAGAGAAGTTAAGCACACACTCGGGGCAAATGGAGGGCTCCAGTGCAGCTAGTAGCTATGTGGCTACTAGTAAACGCAGCTGCTTCTGAGCTGAGCTGAGCGACCAGCTTCTACCGAGTCGGATTCTGAGCTACTCAATGTATTATTCAATATTAATAGTCCAAATACATGACACTAAACAACAAAATAAAGACACATTTTGTGTGAAACAGTTTTTTCAGCTCATAAAACCTTTAACGAACAGCAGTATATGAAATAAACACAGCTTCGTATGTTAGCCCATTACAGCTACAGCTAAACTACATACTGCTGCCAAGGATATTTGGTTTGGTTGCCCCTTCAAGTAAAACCCACCTCAGGTTTAAAAGAATAACCCCACATACATATTAGGAGTATAGTTTATAACCTTCTAAATGAATGCAAACTTACTTTACAACTGAGTTGCCAACGTAGCGGTAGGGAACCAAAATGCTGCTTAAAGGTGGTCTCATTACAGTTAGCTTAAGAGAACCAAATGATCACTAGTAAGCCAACCTGTCCGTTTTAATAAACAGAATTTTATAAATGAACCATTCAGAGAGCCTACCTATCGTAAAAGAGAAGTTAAGCACACACTCGAGGCAAATGGAGGGCTTCAGTGCAGCTAGTAGCTATGTGGCTACTAGTAAACGCAGCTGCCTCTGAGCTGAGCTGAGCGACCAGCTTCTACGTGCTGAGTCGGATTCTGAGCTACTCAACGTATTATGATGAGTCCATGCTTTCATGAAATGGGTGCCAGTTACTATGGCAACCAATGCTTAACAAAATACACTAGAAACTGTGTTCGCTTAAAAGGACAGGCTCTTACTTTTAACACATTCATTTCCCCACTAAATTGGAGGGCAAATACATATACAGGTTACACTGGGTAAGCTTGGTTGGGGGCAAGGAGGCGGACGCATATGTGGAGATAAGCGACTTTTATTATGGGCAAATCCAGGGTCATAGTCCAAACGGTCCAGGGTTATAGAGCCAACACGGATTGATCGGGGAACAGACATGACAGACCAGAATCAAACAGAACAAACAAAGTACATAGACTAGTACAAACAACAAAGTCCAGCAAATACAAGGGGCAAACACAGGGCTTAAATACACAAGGTTAACGAGGGACAGGCGGGAAACAGGTGGAGACAATCAGGGGCGGAGTCACAAAACAAGGGGCTGGATCAAAACACACGCACATGGACAGGACTTGGAGGGGCCAGTTGTGACAGCTCAAATTGTGAGCAAAGTACAAATACTTTCCCTGCTTTTATTTGCCGCATATTTATTTGGCAGCAGTAAAACTACTCTGCAGTTTATAACATTTAACAGATCACCTTTGACATTAGATTTATGCACCATCTGTGTTACTGGACTAGCATAGAAAGTATAAAACCTATGCAGTAAAATGAGTTACATTACATTGGTTTTTCACACTGATGGAGAATATGCTGTAGATAGTTATATACAAGCTTGACATTGTAACAACAGCAGAATTTCACTTTGGGAGCTACAATTTATTCAAACCCAATTTAATCAAAAGTGTGGAGTACAAAGTGCTCGATCTTTCATTTTGAGTCAAATGAGGATAAAGCATTCGCTGACAATTATGATGTGGATGGTTCTATATAAAACCCTTTTTCGAAAAAAGCCTGTATAGAACCATCCACAGCATAATTTTCATCAATCTGAAGAACCATTTAATGATGCAAAGAAACCTTTATGTAATGTGACAGAACGAGTCAGATGCTTGCAGTAAAACTCAGCGAATGAGGCTTTACTTGCAAAGGTTTTGATAGTCCTCATAGTCGTTAAACCTGCGTGGGTCAGATCCAAACAGGCAATTAAGACAAAGAGTACAGACATATCCATGGCAAACAGATGAAAAAGGGACAAAAAGGCAATGTCAGAGAATCCAGAAAAATGTCAAAACACCAAAGTGGCAAAAACAGCTAACAGGAAAATGCTCAGTATAATTCTAGCAGAGAAACAATACCTCGCAACTTGATCGTACTTAAGCAGGCTTATAAACTAAACTAAACAGGTCATATAATACAGAGAACAGGTGATTGTGAGCAGTGATTGGATAAATGAGAAAGAGTCATGAGATCTCCAACTGGATTCTGGGAAATAGAGTCCAAGTATGACTCTGGGGGGTGTTACAATAGAAGAATCCTTTTGGGTACTAATCATTTCCATAATTTCTATCAATCTATCATAGCATAATTTCCATCAATCTATAGGATCACTTAATGATACAAAGAACCTTTTAATTTTGCAAAATGTATTTGCTAAATTATGCTATAACCATCTTCGTTTTTAAGAGTGTTATCACAATAAAATAACCCTTTTTGGTGCTATATATATATAAAACCCTTTTCAAAAAGATACTATATAGAACCAACTATAGCACAATCTATCAATCTAAAGAACCCTTCAATCATGCAAAGAGTTCTTTAAGAGTTCATAGTTCTATAAAAAGATTCTTTCTTTATTAAAGAAGTGAAGTGTGCATATAAAAACTTGTCTATGTACACACATCTGGATAGTTGCAGCACGGGGGATGAATACATTTGTGTGCACAAAAGCAGATAAATAAGTCATTATGTGGTGCATTTTTGTCCGTGTCAGACCGAGGTGTACATATACACTGTATGTAATATGTATCTCACCTTTGAATGGCGTTCTAGGGGAGTGGAGAATGGGCAGATTTATTTGCAGTAGTTTTAAGAATTTTTTAAGCAACTGACATAAAAACTGTCTTAGGTGCCTAGAAATTGCCAAATAAGTGCTTAGAAGGGCTTAAATGTGAAACAAGGTGAAATTTGCCTTCATTTCTCTTAAATATCTTCTTAGATACTTCTTGGCTACTATTCTTCCTCATGTGTTGTGTTCTTACACTGACACTTTTCATATAATCACTCACAGAACACCACTGAGTGGGCTTCATGATTCTTTGCTGCGAGCAGGTGGGCGACAGGCAGAGATCAGCACTCATTTGTTTTTCCCAATCACGTTTGGAACGCACACTGACACAATGAGTCACCAAGACAAACAGCTGAATCACTGCCTGGCTCAGGTAATGACAAAAATAAAGGACTGATATGAGCTAATGTGACATATTTTAATGTGGAGCTGGGCTGTTACAAGTCATGAGAACAGGTTCTGCCTCGTTGGATTTGCCAGATCCTCTCACAAACTCATCCTAAAGTTCCTAGAAGCTGAAAATGACAGAGTGATTTGGGTGACAGGATTCCACTTCATGGACAAAAGTACTGGGAGACCTACACTTTATCTCTACAGGAGCTTTTGTGACTCCCATTCAAAATCCATAGGCATTAATATGGAGTTGGTCCCCCTTTGTAGCTAGCAGCTTCCACCCTTCTTGGAAGCTTCCTACAAGATTTTGGAGTGTGTCTATGGGAATTCTTACCAATTCATCCAGAAGCGCATTTGTGAGAAGACAGTGATTTTGGACAAAAGGTTCTGGCTCGCAATCTCCATTCTAGTTCATCCCAAAGGTGTTTGAAGGGGTTGAGGTCAGGGCTCTGTGCGGGCCAGTCAAATTCTTCCACACCAAACTCATCCAGCCATGCTTTTATGGACCTTGCTTAGTGCACTGCATGGGGCTCAGTCATGCTGGAACAGAAAAGGGGCCTCTGTTCCCATCAATTTGACGTGTATCTCAGCCTCTCTTCCTAGCCTAATAACTTCCTAGCCTAATGACTCACAATAACATGTGAGTCATGTATGATCTCATGATAAGACAGAATGGAAAGGTCAACTCTACAGATTCAAGATCTGTATTTGAACCGTATTGCTGCACTGGATTATGACATGGATATTAAGGGAAACACAGACATCTAATTTGATGTGCCAGTGCTTTGATTGTTTAATCTCTTGAACTATTTAATACAGATTGAAAAGTTGGCACAATTTTGTAGCTCGAGCTTAGCTTGTAAGCTTTCCATATATATATATATATATATATATATATATATATATATATATATATTTTTTTTTTTTTTTTTTTTTTTCAATCTTCAAATTATGTAAAAAAATAGAAAAAATCATATATATACAGAGGTGGATAAGTAATGGCTAAGTGATTTTTTCTATTTTTTTACATAATTTGAAAATGCCTGTTGTGTAAGAATTTCATGAAGAATAGTTCAAAAGAAACGACTAAAATGACTCAGAAAAAAGTCTGGTTCCATTGACTTACATTAAAAGTAAATTATGCTTTTTTTTCTTCTCCTGTAAAATGATCATTTAAGTTATCAGACAATGTAAAAGACAACAGGCACTTACAAATTATGTCAAAAACTGAAAAACAGCTGCTTCCAACAGCAGCGATATATGAATTAAGACTTACAGGAGCTGTTATGGTTGGTGCCAGTTATTTTTTTATATCTTTTTTCTCCTATTTACCAGCTAGGGAGCTAGAGAAGTTTTGTTTGTCCTTTGTTTTGCTTGAGGGAAAGAAGATTCATGGGTTGGTCTTTTTCTTTGTTGTTTTGGCTTTAGCCTACCCTGATGCTGTATCTCTGGTGATTGAATCTGTGGTTAATATATGTTTATATAAACTTTTAATAAGTTGCAACTTTTTGGAAAGAAAAAGAGAAAATGCAACTTTTTGGCTTTAATCTGATTTTGTGTGCTGTTCTTTTACTTTTATGTAGTAACTTCTTAAACCTTAGACTCTAAAGTGGGGCTATTTTCTCCCCCATGGCACAACACCCAGCCAATCAGAACAGAGGTTATATATATCTGTCTTAATGGCACAAACAAAAACAGCCTAATTCATTCTAAGCAATATACTTCATGGTAAAACATAAAATATCTAAAAAATGTCTGGCTATTTGTGTCTATTTGTGTCTAATGTCTTTTTATTCATTTGAACACTAATTTACATTCATCATCATCATCGTCGTCGTCGTTAACTGCTTAGTCCAGATAGGGTCGCGGTAGCAGTTGGGAGAGCAGAGAATCCCAGATGACACTGTCCCCTGCAACTTCCTCCAGCTCATTCCCAGGGACCCCAAGCTGCTCCCAGGCCAACTTGGAGATGTAATCCCTCCAGCGGGTCCTAGGACGAACCTGGGGTCTTATCCTTTACATTGTGAAACCAAAATATTTTGAGGTCTGGTTAGTAGCATGTTGTGAATCCAATGACTAATGTTAAACAGTTTCTTTTCACTTGATATCACAACCATCACAGTAAGCAATGCTTTGACTAATGGGTCCTAAGAGGTTGCATGCACAGGGCCCATGAGATTTTGTCCATTGGTAAATGATTGGCCTCTCAATGTCGGTCCTGTGTAGGCAGGCCTAACTCAGCTCTAACTAAGAGAGGGCTTTGTGTGGGTTCTTCCAGGTTTACAGCTCTGTGGGCCAAACAACGGAGTAATGGTGTGGTCTCAATGTGGGCTAGCCCACACTGGGCCTCTGTGGGTTTTGTGTAGGTTTGTCCAGGCTCCCATTTGGTAGGATAGTTACCATAGTAAGGTAGAATCATAGTTCAGCAGTGCCAGTACAGTGCAATTTCTGAAGATCGTGGATGATAGATCATCTCCCACAGGGGAATACTACAGATTTTTCAACATTTCTGCATAATTAAAGGGGTAAGACGTAAACAGAGTCATTCAGAGTGGTTTGGTATGAAATGCTCCATTCTAGGGAAATTTACTGAGTCAGAGTTGTTCACAGTGGAACCACTGTGTTCACAGTGGAACCAGATGTCCACCTCCAAAAGTTCCCTTACATAATGTTATTACACAAAATGGTTATGAATACACTGCCTGAGGCATTATTTATGAGAAGGTTTTGAGAAGGCTTTGACCTAAAACAAAATGTTATAAGTCTATTCCTGGTGGAGGAGTACATGCAGTGTGTTCTAAAGTTAAAAGCCTCAAAAGAAAATTTACTACTATTTTCTGAACTTCAGCGTTCTATATAAAACACAATCTATATAATAAAAGACATGTAGATTCAATTATGTTTTTGGATAGGAAATAAAATGTCTATACCAGGGGCCCCTGGTTCCTATCACCACCCTTCCATCCATCCATCCATCCATCCATCCATCCATCCATCCATCCATCCATCCATCCATCCATCATCTTCCGCTTCTCCGGGGTTCGGGTCGGGGGGCAGCATCCTAAGCAATGAGGCCCAGACCTCCCTTTCCCCAGCCACTTCCACTAGCTCCCTGGGGGGGATTCCAAGGCGTTCCCAGGCCAGCTGGGTGATATAGTCACGCCAGCGTGTCCTGGGTCTTCCCCGGGGTCTCCTCCCGGGTGGACTTGCCTGTGATACCTCCCAAGGGAGGCGTCCAGGAGGCATCCTAACCAGATGCCTGAACCACCTCAGCTGGCTCCTCTTGACGTGAAGAAGCAGCGGCTCTACTCCAAGTCCCTCCCGGATGACCGAACTTCTCACCCTATCTCTAAGGGAGAGTCCAGACACCCTGCGGAGGAAACTCATTTCGGCCGCTTGTATTCGCAATCTCATTCTTTCGGTCATTACCCAAAGCTCATGACCATAGGTGAGGGTGGGAAAATAGATCGACCGGTAAATTGAGAGCCTCGCCTTATGGCTCAGCTCTTTCTTTACCACAACAGACCGGTAAAGAGCTCGCATCACTGCTGACCCAGCACCAATCCGCCTGTCAATCTCCCGCTCCCTTGTACCATCACTCGTGAACAAGACCCCGAGATACTTAAACTCCTCCACTTGAGGCAAGAGCTCATCCCCGACCCAGAGAGGGCTCTCCACCCTTTCTCGCCTGAGAACCGTGGCCTCAGATTTGAAGGTACTGATCCTCATCCCGGCCGCTTCACACTTGGCTGGAAACCAATGCAGCGAAAGCTGAAGTTCATGGCCTGATGTCCCCAATAGGACCACATCATCTGCAAACAGCAGCGATGTGACCTTGAGGTCACCAAATCGGATACCCTCCATCCCCTGACTGCGCCTAGTAGTTCTATCCATAAAAATTATGAATAGAATTGGTGACAAAGGTGACCTATCACCACCCGTGTAAAGAAAATTATGGCCGCTACCCTGAGCCCATGTAAGTCAAACCAGTCTAAACAACTTTGTTTGCATGTTAACTATTGAATTATTTTGATATTTTGAGGAACTTTACTCCCCCTAATACAGTGTAATGCAAAGTTTTTATGAGAATGCTTGAGACATCACAGCACACAAACAGGCATATCTATTTATAGATTACCAGATACATATTTCATGTCACTTTTAAACAGTTACACAGATCATATTGTATCATAACAATATATCCATATTTTCCTTTTGGTACATCATACAAGCTCAGCAGATTTTCTTTTTTTATTCTGTAAAAACTTAAATGCTGAATGGACCAACAGAAATTGTCCACAATTGCTTGGAATAAAATTGCTAAAGTAGAGAATGTTTTTACTTTCTCATGTAAAGTTGCCATTTTGGAGATATTTGATTTTCTTGACTTAAACACACCTTCTGGAATAATTCAGCCAGGTATCAGAAATATTTTAAAACAGATGTAGTGATGTTCATTGCTCATTTTGGCTGGGATTTCCTTTTAAGACACCAAACATATCTGGGGCGTTGGATTAAATTTCCTATAAACAATTCATAGTATTGGACTGTGTTGTTAAGAAGTCCATGTCTCCATGTAGGTAAGCGAGCTGTAACTCTGACTGTGCTCTGATAGAGCTCATCTCATCACCATTACTGCAGATACGGACCTGCAGATGGATAGAAACCAAACAAAACAGACCAGAATTACCACAAAAAAAACAAATGAAAAGCTCTTCACTAATAAACTCATAAACAGATAAAGCTAAACAATCTTATTCACCATACACCAGCTTCTTGTTTGAATTTTCCGTTCCACCTTAAATGGTACTGCAGTTACACTGAATTGTTTTAAACATAGAATGAATTATGGAACTTGGCACATATGAAACAACTTCAGTTTACCTCAATAAATGCATTTAATTACCTCAATAAATGCATTAAATTACCACAATAAATGCATTAATTTACCTCAATAAATGCATTAAATTACCACAATAAATGCATTTAATTACCTCAATAAATGCATTAAATTACCTCAATAAATGCATTTAATTACCTCAATGAATGCATTAAATTACCTCAATAAATGCATTTAATTACCTCAATAAATGCATTAAATTACCACAATAAATGCATTAATTTACCTCAATTAATGCATTAAATTACCTCAATAAATGCATTTAATTACCTCAATAAATGCATTCAATTACCTCAATAGATGCATTAATTTACTTCAATGAATGCATTAAAATTCCACAGTAAAAGCATTAAGTTACCTCAATATATGCTCCTTAATCAACAAACCCCTCAAACTTTCTCTTGGACGTGTTTAATGAGCAGCTAATAAGCAGCACAGCAGAGCAGCAGTTGAACGTGTCTCACTGGCTGATCTAATGGTGTGTCCCAAATCACACACTTTTGTACTTTACCTACTTCAGTAATGAGTGCACTTCTAATGGCAGATATTTCTACACATTATTTAGTGAGCTAGCATGCAGTTTGGGACGGGGTGCTAGTAACACAGTGAGAAATCTCAGCCATATAGATTTTAGCTTTCTTTTGTTATAAATAAAGCAACAAATCAAATAAAATCAAGTCAATACACTCAAATATATATATATATATATATATATATATATATATATATATATATATATATATATATATATCAGTTAATACATTTTATCAATGAGATAAAAAAACAACAAAAAAAATAAAACATGTTTTATTGCCTTTGCTGGTTGTGTTTTTATCGCATTACAAACAGCCACAGTAATGGTGAGTGAACTTGATGTTGCAACCAAAATGATGGCAGTGCAAGTGTAACATTTTAAGAATACTACCAATATTTGCCTGTAGATTTTTTGGGGAAAAATATGCCTGCTGGTTTAATGATTTTATAGCAACTCCAGAATCACCCTTTGCAACTCACTAAAGCCAATGCTGCCAATATCATGAGTGGCTCGGCCTCCCCACCACCTTCACACATTAGCCAAAGTATGATGAGATGTTAACTGCTCAGTTGGCTCCAATGCGGAGGCACCAATTTTCAACCTGAGTCAATACTTCACATATTTGTATCCCACATGTTGCGCACTTACCAACTCGTTCAGAAAATTGTTAAGTGCATGCCGTTTAGTGTAGTAGGCTACACTTGAAATGCACCTTCAGGTCTGTTTTATTTTATACTTTTCCGAACAGCTTCTTTTGGCGCGCTGCGGCTAGCGCTGAGCCACTGTGAGTAATCAGCAGACGGTAGGAGCTTTTCGCCCACAGCTCATGACATTCGCCCACAGCCTTCGGGGATGCTCTTTACAGACCAACTCAACATTCGGCAGCACCCAGGTTTCAGACGGGCCCATTTAGCCTTAGTCACGGAGTCTGAATTTATCCCCTAAAAGGGCGAAGGGGAAGAATGAGGGCATCTGCGGTGCAAGATAGAACATGGAGTAATAAAGTGAAACAGACAAAGTGCAGCACTCCTCTTGACTCTCCTACTCCCTCTCCCTCCCTCGCACCCTCTCTCTATCTTTCTCTTTCCATCTCTCTGTCCTTTTTTGTGTGTGGAACACACTCATGTTCCCACGCAGGATGCTGACAGTTGCCTGAGGCATTGGGGGAAAAACTGAAAACAGAAAAAAAAACGAGAAGGAGACGAGAAAGGAGACAGGAGAGGGTAAGGAACCCGAGCACTATTTACAGGCATGGTCTTCCCCTCTGTGTGTGTGTGTGTGTGTGTGTGTGTGTGTGTGTGGACACTGAGTGGGGTCTAGCTTTCCCTGACTGTAATTTAAAAGCAGCTGCTTGGCCCCCCACCCTGAGAGATAGAGGAGCAAATAAGGTCTCATATCAGCGGATCTCTGCTGCCCCCTGCTGGACCCCACACACACACACACACACACACACACACACACACACACACACACACACACACACACGCACACACACACACACACACAAAGGCCTTGGGCACTTCTAACCTGCTTCTGACCCACAAGTTGCATGCCTCTAAAGTGAAATGTGAATACGCTGCCCGAGATATTGTTTACATGACATTAACCGTTCTGAGAAGGTTTTGACCTAAAACAATATTTCATGAATCCTCTTGTGGTGGAGGGGTATGCGCAGCATGTTCTAGGGAATAAAGCCCCCTAAGAAAACCTAAAGGTGGGCGATATGGCCTAATATAATATCACATTCCTTAAGGAAGTTTTACAATACATGATGTGTCATCATAGTACTTTTTTCTGACAGCTGATAAGTTAGAACAAAGTAGAGCCGCATATATTAAACATTTCACACGCTGTGCTATGCCGAATCTAATTAAACAGGACTAATTAGGACCTTTTAATCCAACATGCAGCTGGAAATGGATTTTTGAGTACTGATGATTCTGACACTCAGAAAACCAAGTAAATGAATGAACAAATGAACAAAGTGCTATTCAGAATGAGTCAAACTCAGTCAAACTGAGCACTAAGATGTAAGACATGATGCAATGTGGGACCATGTTTTAGGGAGTTCTGAAGTTATTCTGCAGTTATTGTTCAGTGTTCATATGTGAACCTCGTAACTGAGCAGATCCGAGTCTATTTATAGACTATTCATAACAACAACACTAGTCTAGTATACCATATATATTTTTCTTGGCCAGTAAAACAGTATTTATCAGAATCATGATAAAATGCATCACCACATGGTTTTCTGAGTATCAGTATCATTGGTACTTCAAAATCACATTTCAGCTGTATGTTGGATTAAAACTCTTACGATTACCTACAAGGTGTTAACAGAGCAGGCTCCTTCCTACCTGCACTCGCTCCTAAAGGCTTACAGCACCGCCCGGCAGCTGCGATCCTCCAATGAACGTCGCTTAGCTTTGCCAAACAGTCACACAAAGCAATCAAGACTGTTCTCATACTTGATTCCCCAATGGTGGAACAAGCTACCTTCCGCTGTCAGAGCAGGGGCGTCCCTCGCTATTTTTAAGACACTCCTGAAGACAGAGCTCTTCAGGGAGCACTTACTCTGATCGCCTCTTGCAATCTAACCACTACCAACCTCATCTCCTTCTTGCCCTCCTTCCCTTCTCTACCCCGCGCTATTACCCTTTGGCCTCCTTTAAGGCCTGACTATGTTTGTTCTATGTACCTCATTATTTGTAAGTCGCTTTGGATAAAAGCGTCTGCTAAATGTAATGTAATGTAATGTAATGGATTAAAAAGGGAGCCTAATTAGTTAGGCTGTTTAGCTGTTAATTAGTCCTGATTAGTTAGATGTAGTGCAGCACGGTGTGTGAAATGTTCATACATTGCGTTAAATACATGTGGCTATACTTTATTCTATTCATAAGTCTGGAGAGGCCATGAGCTGTTGCTATAATTTTCTGGATTGTTATCTTGAGATAAAGAGTTAATCATCTTGTTATCTCAAGATAACAAGCTGTTACCTTAAGATCTCATGATAATGAACTTTTTCCCTCCAGATAACAACTTTGTATCTTGAGATAACAGGTTAATTATCTTTGTTATCTTGAGATCACAAGATAATTAACTCATTATCTCAAGATAACAACTTTGGTTTTCTCGACATAACAAGATCGCTAACTCATTAGTTCAAGAAAACCTCTTGTTATCTCAACACAAGAAGATAACTAACTCATTATTTCAAGATATTAACTGTATTGTGAGATTACAAGATGATTAGCCTTTTGTCTCAAGATAACAAATTTCATATCTTGAGATCACAAGATAATTAACTTGTTATCTCAAGATAACAATGTTTGTTATCTCAACCTAACAAGGGAACTAAGTCATTACTTTAAGATGACAATTTTGTTATCTTGAGATCACAATATAATTAGCTTGTTATCTCAAGATAACAACTTTGGTTTTCTCGACATAAGATCACTAACTCATTAGTTCAAGAAAACCTCTTGTTATCTCAACACAAGAAGATAACTAACTCATTATTTCAAGAAATTAACTGTATCGTGAGATTACAAGATGATTAGCCTTTTGTCTCAAGATAACAAATTTCGTATCTTGAGATCACAAGATAATTAACTTGTTATCTCAAGATAACAACGTTTGATATCTCAACCTAACAAGGGAACTAAGTCATTACTTTAAGATAACAATTTTGTTATCTTGAGATCACAATATAATTAACTTGTTATCTCAAGATTACAATCCAGAAAATTATAACTACCTCGTGGCCTCTCTGGACTTCCGTAGTTCTAATTTATCAGGAGTCAGAAAAAATTAAGATGGTGACACATAGTGTGTTACAAACCTTCCTGAAGTGCTGCGATATTACTGTTTGTCATATCCCACCGCTTTTCTTTCTTTCTTTCTTTCTTTCTTTCTTTCTTTCTTTATTTCTTTCTTTCTTTCTTTCTTTCTTTCTTTCTTTCTTTCTTTCGCCTTAGAACACAATGCACGTACCCCTCCACTATAAAAGGATTCATATTTTTTAGGTCAAAACTTTCTGAGAACTGTCAATGTGATGGAAATAATGTAAACATGCAAGCACCTAAACACCGTAAACAAGGCAGCGTATTCATAACCATTTAACATAAAAATGTTCAGTAAGGGAGATTTTAGAGGCATCAGAAATGCCAAGGCCTGGCCGTGTGGCCCAGCAGGGCAGCAGAGATCTGCTGATGCGACACTTTATTTAAATGGTTAAGATGCAGAGGTGGACGAAGTACACAAGTCATGTACTTGAGTTAAAGAAGAGATACTCAAGGTAAAATATTACTCCAGTAAACGAAGAAGTCCTTACTCTAGACCTCCACTTGAGTAAAAGTATAAAAGTATTTGCCTTCAAATGTACTTAAGTAAAAGTGCTAAAAGATTAATTATGGCTCTGATGTCCTGGTATCATTTTTATTACAAGACTCTTACTTTATCAACTCAATTTAGGTGAAAATACTCCAGTGTCTCTCTTGTTAAACCAGTCTTTTAATAGAAGGTCGTTAATTAGTGACGCTGACGTCTATTAAAATGATCAACAAACAAGCAAAGTTTCAGTTTAAGATTACTTTGTAAATTAGTTAATAAAAACTTGCTTTAAACTCAGGTTCACAAAGAAGTTTTCCTTTACTGTATTGATCTGTAGGTCTCTGTTCATAAACATAAACTAACCGAAACTAATTGACTATAAAATGTAAGTGTTTGTATGAACTCAGAAAATAGAAACGTGCCAGTCACGACTGCATATGTGTACATATTTCTATATTGCGTTAGGTTAGTTCCGTCATTTAGGTCGACGTATGTGCTCCCAAATTTTTAAATCTGCTGCACTGATGTTGAACTGTGTGCTTGCACTGGGTTGGTATGACCAACAGGTCAAAACAAGCTCAGAACAAAGTGACCGCTGTGCCTTGATTGGTGTTCTTGCTTTGTGCTTCTTTTGTTTTGACATGTTATGTTTTTATACACACAAAAACCAAAAGGAACGACAGATTTCTCAAAATATAGTGGAGTAAAAAGAAGATATTTGACTTTGAAATGTAGTGGAGTGAAAGTAAAAAGTGGCCCAAAATGGAAAAACCTAAGTAAAGTACAGATGCATGAAAAAAAAAACTACTTAAGTACAGTAACGAATTACATTTACTTAGTTCCTGTCCACCACAGGCAGAGTCGTTCAGAGTGGTTTGGTGTTGAATTGTGCAGAACTTTTCAGAAAAAAAGGAATTCCCTTTTAAAGCCCACCACTGACCAGCAGCAGGAACGGAAATGAACCATTCAGCGCCCCCTGCCGGCCACGAAGATATTCTCAATTTATGTTTTTACGACACACTCCGTTGCTTAACGGTAGCGCTAGTCCCCACGTGTGCTTCTAAGGAGAGCAGCGCTGGGTTCAGTGCAGCTTTGTTTACTCCTCTCACTCGAATATTCACATTATTTCTCAGATTTTTAGCGTCCCAGAGCTTCGTTTGGGTTGTCTCCGGCTTCAAGTGAGTATCACACCGTTTTATAAGCGGAACACGGTCTTGTTTTTATACTTCCAATGTTTTCCTGCTTCTTGTTCGGATTCTAACGATACGCTGACGAAAAGGGTTGTTCTGGGAACAGGGTAGGTTGTTGCCCTAAACAGCCCATCATCTGTTTACTGGAGATTCTGATTATTTTATTTGCAGTATTGTTGGGGTTTAGGCTGAGTTTGTGAGTCTGTACGTCGGATTATGTATCATCATAATCCGAAACCCCGTAAATTCTGCACCCCTCAGGGGCTCGTAGCTCAGCCTCGTTAGAAGCGGAAGCACATTTGCAGGCAAATATTATTGATTGCTGTCCATAACTACTAACTACTGGAGATGAAATAAGTTTAACTTGGTGATTTTTCCCCCTAGTGGACTCTGTAACCGAATTGTTCATTACTGTAAATGGCTCACAGTTAACGTTAGTTATATCGACCGATATATCGACACTGTCTCTTCGAGCTCAGTGAGAAGGCGTTGTAAGTGATTTCCCACACATTTTAATATAAATAATCCTGCGTGTATTAGCCACCTAACCGTGCTAGTTAAGAATAGGAATGGGGATTTAAATTTTCAGTCAGGCGGGCTCGACAGCTGCCGAAAAGGTCCTTGGGGTGCAAATTATGGCAGGGGACACAGTTCAATGTAACACCAAACCGGCACGGCTAACCGCGCTGGATAGTTTCCACAGGTTCTCGCATATTTCCACGTTGTTTTAATTAGATAAACCTTTGTAAACCACATGTTTAGTGTGATTTAGTGCAGTAAAGCTTTCAGTAAGAAACGGAGTAATTCAGAGTGGTCTGGTGTGAAGTGGTGATAGGAACCAGGGGTCGCCATGACACAAATATAGACGTTTTAGTTACTTTTCAAAACCACCAGTGAACCTACACGTGTTTTGTGAGATTTATATGGAAATGAGGATAGTGAAAAAGTAGAAAATCTCAAATAATAAGTTTTCTTTGGGGGCTGTTTTGTCTCACAAAGAATATTATATATCATTCCACCATGAATCGATTTTAAGGCCAAAATCTTCTCAAAGCTGTTATAAAACAGTGTCTGTGACATCAGGCACTGCATTCATAACCAATCCATGTAATAACTTGCTGTGCGTGAGAGTTTAGATGGACATCTGGTCCCTATCACGACCATTGTGAAGAATTCTCACTCTATAGTTTAAAACCACTCTGAATTGCTGAGGTTTTGAAAAAATCTGTTTCCTGATCAGTAATTTTCCTTTAAGAGTAGCAAGATTTACTGAAACAGACCAATCAAAACAAGCTGTGTTAGTTTTGTAAGAACTTTTATGATAGAGGCGCATTAACTTTATAAATGCAATATTAAGTATATGCTTTGCTTTTTTCACTCTGACAGGTTTGAGCTCTTGAATATGTCTTTCCGTGGAGGCGGTGGCCGAGGAGGTCGTGGTGGAGGTGGAGGAGGTCGTGGTGGAGGTGGAGGAGGTTGGAGAGGAGGTGGAGGTGGTGGTGGAGGAGGTTGGAGAGGAGGCGGAGGAGGTGGTGGTAGAGGAGGTGGACGAGGAGGAGGCAGAGGTGGCTTCAACAACAGATACCAGGATTTTGGCCCTCCAGAGCACGTCGTCGGTAAGAGTGTTGATGGGCGCTCTGTACAAAGTTGATATTTGAGAGTTTTTACTTTGGTTTTCTTTTTTAAATGTTAACGTTTTGTGCGTAATTGTGCCAACTGTCTTACAGAAAGAAGAGTCAGTACTGATACACTCAGTATTGACTGCTTCAAACAGCTGAAAAACATTGCTAAGCTAGTTTGTGTTTAATTTGAGACCACATTCTGTATAGGGTTTAAATCAGAACTCTGACCTGCCAAAACCATCATGCTTAAATTATTTATGCACTATATTTATATATACTGTAAAAGACTCAGTTTCCTCATACATCTGTGTTACCTTATAATACAGTATGAAATAACAGCATCTGCTTGTGGCTGATGTGTATGTTAATTTGTCACTCAGCGGTGGGCGAGTTCGTGCACCCCTGCGAGGACGACATTGTTTGTAAATGTGTGACGGAGGAAAACAAAGTGCCGTATTTCAATGCTCCCGTGTACTTGGAGAACAAGGAACAGATTGGGAAAGTGGACGAGATCTTCGGCCAGCTTCGAGACTTTGTATCCTTCATTATTCGTTTGAGCCTTGATTTTAGAAACAGTGGGCACTCGAGTGACATAGTGGTGCTTTATCCAGTAGAACATCCTTGCAACCCTAACAAATGATTGTGATGATAATCCTGTGTGTCTGCTACATTTTAAACCATTGTCATATCATCCACAACATTACTGAGCGTGTTGATGTGATTTCAGTGTAATCCTTAATTATTGCTGCAGTACTTTTCAGTCAAACTCTCTGAAAACATGAAGGCATCATCGTTCAAGAAATTACAGAAGGTGGGCACTTTAATAAGCATTTGAGTTTTTTTATTTTTAAATACATGCAGTGATTCATCTTGTATGCAGGATTTGTGCATTTTTTTGTAGATATTTCATCCAACTGTACAATTGAACCTACACTCTTAAAAAAAACTGGCACTTGAAGTGACACAAATTTTGTAAGAAATTGTTCTATATAGAACAATGAACATGAAAAGGGTTCTTTTGAGTGTTTTCAAAAAGGCAGTATATAGAACCATCTACAGCACAGTCTTCATCTATCTGAAGAACTCTTTCATAATGCAAAGAACTCTCGAATCACGCAAAAAGAGTGTTCATGGTTCTATATAGAACTATTTTCTTTACCCTTGAAGAATCATCTGTTGTAATGTGTAATTAGCTGTGTGCTTAATGAGGCAGCTGGCTAAAATCTGCAGAACTGTGGCCTGTAAGGAATGCGTTCTGACGCACCTGGTTTGGAAAGCGATGCAAAATGATTATTAAATTGCTCTTTCTTTCATCTTTGCTGTGTGCCTCAGTTCTACATTGACCCCATGAAGCTATTACCACTCCAGAGGTTCCTCCCCAGACCCCCAGGTGAGAAGGGGCCCCCACGTGGAGGTAGGGGAGGCGGCAGAGGTGGAGGACGAGGAGGTAAGAGCCCGGACTGTTGGACCATCTGGATTGTGACTTTTTAAGACATTATAGAAACTCCATATCAGAAGTGTGAATGCAGGTTGTCCAAACACGTTGGGCTTATTTGGTGCTCAATGTGTATTTCCACACTTGCTAGAACAAAGATGGACCAAGTGCTGAGTTTTGCCTTTCAGAAACCTCAGTTCCACTGGTTCACCAACATCATACAGGGTAGCTCTGTTTTTGATATTTCTTGCATAGAATGGATGTGTTTCTTGTTTATGATGAGTTCCACTAATAATAGGCCTTTACAGCAGCTGAGCTTCTGTCTAGATTTTTTTTGACAAATGTTTTAATGCTTCAGAGTTTGTTGGTGCAGCCTGTAGGCAACAAATTTTTCTTTTTTTTTTTTTTTTTTACAAAGCAGATTTTTTTTCTGTTCAACTTCATGGAAAGGTAGTTTATTGGTGCCTGAAATGTTGTGAAAACCTACATTAGAAACTTTAACGTATTTATGCAAGGGTTTAGTGTCCGTGTGATTTTTCACTCTCTTGCCTCTTGCCTCTTATAGCAAACTGGAGATGTAGAGCTGCATTAAGGTGGAGTCAAGAGGGTTTTTAAAAAGGAATGCTGCCCCTTTTTAGCTCAGTGAGACAGAAAAGACATTCACAGAATAATAATACATTACAAAATTCCTCTCTCAGTAGGGGATCCAGAGAAGCCAAAGTTACAGAAGTAGTGACAAAAATTAAATGTATTCCAAACTGTTTTTTAGTTGCAGACGTTATTTTTTAATTTAATTTTTATTTATTTATGTATTTATTTTTTACAAGAAAACATGCAGGTCATGTGTAACATTTAATCACAAAGTCAAATTTGTGGAAACAAGGTGGATAGCAAACAATTTTTTTTAAACAATTTTTTTTATTTTGCTGATTGCAGTTAGTGGTGAAAATTGGCGGCGCTTACGTACTGTTAGAATATTTTGTGACAAAATGACAAACAAATGGTCTAAGCCTGTAATTTTTAATTAATTTGGACTGGAAGTTGAGTTATACATGTCATTGCTGCCTAAACAGCATCTTTCTTTTTTTAATTTTTTTCAATTTTTTAATTTGTACTGGATTTATTTTACAGTGGTTACTTTAAAACATTTATGTGTCAGCATTGACAGATACATAAATGAAAAATGTTGCCATCAGCCCACAGCTCCCATTTCAGTGCATCCTGTTTAATGTCTGTATAATTATCTAAAAAATACATAAATCTGTATGAAAGAAAGACACTAATAAGCCAAATGCCTGCAGGTGGTTTCCGTGGAGGAAGAGGTGGTGGAGGTCGCGGAGGTGGATTCGGAGGTGGATTTGGAGGTGGTAGAGGAGGCGGGTTCAGAGGAGGAAGAGGAGGTGGCGGTGGTCGTGGATTCAGAGGTGAGAGACACATTTCAGTTAACACGGTGAACGGTTGGAATGGATTCGTGTTGGACTTTATAGTGGAGCTGCTGTGAGGAGGAGAAAAGTCTGACTGGCTCCCCATGAGCAGCACACTTTCCGATTTTCCCATCTCTAACACGCTCATTCAGCTCATGAAAGATGTAATTATTACCTGACGAGCTCAATTAAGTGTGTTAGAGCTGTTAAACGCAGACGTTAATCTTTCTGAGATGTGAGTAATGTTTCTGTAATTCCTGAATTGGATAGACGATGTTCTTTAATGCATTCTTAAAGAGGGCAAAGGTTTAGAGAGGGTCTTGTGCTGCTGAAGTTTCATAAATACACAAAGTAAAATATTTAACAGTTTATTATGTACATTACAAACATTTTATACATCAACCTGTTCAGCCTACAGCATTTTAACTCTGCTCATTCACATTTAAGTCATAAGGAGTGTTTCAGCCTGTTTACAACACAGGCCGGCCAATTAGAACAGAGCTCATTTATATATAGTTGTGTGCATGTTGAACATCCTGGTTCAAATGTCATGTTTTGTTGATTAGGTAAAAATAAGTGAACACATCTGAAACAATCTATATAAATTGTACCCTTTGAAAAACCTATGGCACATTTTATGCATCATACTTTTTTTTTTTTTTTTTTTCTTTCCTTCAATATGTTAAACTCCTCATATAAATGCCCTAGAATTTACAGAAACACATTTGTTCCCTGTAGAGGATGTGGTAAATTCTTTTACATAAAAAAAAAGCAACACCTTTTGTGAATTGTCATATAAAAATGAATTATGACTGTTGATTTGTACATTCACACAAATGTTATTAATGAACACATGAACACATTACAAAAATGTGAAGAATGTGGCAGTTTAAATATGAAAAGCTCATGTTTTCCTCTTTTTTCTTTTTTACAGGTGGAAGATGATGTTGAAGGGAACAGTTTCTTATCTTCCTCAGTCGAGGCTTCTATGGAAGAAGCCACAGAAAGAGACGCAGCCAATGGAGGCTCGTTCAGTTTTCAGGCTGTAAAAAACTGGTGCCTCTTTTCTTACAGCTGAACTTTTACATTTTTTATATCTATTAAGTATTTTTTGGGGAGGATGTTATTATTTCATGCTAAATGTGCAGTAAGTGCTACATGTTCATGTTTGGCATGGTTTAGGTGCAGAAAACTCTACTGTAACTGAAAATCTGAGTGTCCATTGATGAATAGTTTGTTAATGAGGTGAAGAGAGTGATATAAACTGGGCCACAACTGTTATTCTGAATCACTCTGACATATTACAGACTTTACCATATGGATTGTACAACAGCAGTGCTGCCATGCTAATGCTAAATAAAATCTGTAGTGTTTGTGCAGATTATGTTGGATATTATTTTTTTATTTTTTTTATTTTTTTGTTAAGATTGTCTGAGAACTAGGACCATTATGCACATGTTGTGGCTGAGAGTGAATTTAAGGGGCTGAGAATTCCAGTAACCAGTAATATCTGCCAAAAAAAAATCATTTATAGTTTAGATTTTAAAAAATATACTGCAGTAGCGTTAAAATGATTTATGCACTGATTCATTTCTTAGTTGTCTCATTTCTTAAATTGGAAGAAGCAGTAGCTCAGAGTCTTAAATAATGTAAATATTGTAGCCCAGGGATTGAGCTGCCCAGAAATAAACATTATATTATAAAGCAAATAAAGGTTAATACTAGTACAAATAAGTCCTTTTCATAAACTGTTCATTTGTGTTGTTCTGTCAGCAATAATTGCAAACTTCTTTTTTTTCATGATATGCTAATAGGATCGGTCTTTACATATCGCTGTTGTCGGAAGAAAACCTTGTATCTCCAAAATTGGAATTTTACAGGAGAAAGAAAACATACTAGTTTTAAATGGAACCAGACATCTTTCCAAGTCATTGAGGCTGTTGCTCTTGCTCCATTCATCATGAAATTTACACACAATGTAAAGGGCAACGGGTGGTTTGAAATTGTGTCAAACTGAAAAATGACAAAAATGGAGATACGAGGTTTTTTTCTGACAGCAGCAATATGTAAGTGCTATACTGTAGATTTTAGGTTAAGATTATAGATAAAGATTAATACCATTTTTATTAAAGAAATATCATCAGCTGTTATTTGCAAAACTCACTAATGGATAAACAGCATTTTAAAATTCATATATATATATAAATTTACAAATATATTTTTGTCCCATTCTTGTTGACATGCTAATCATACATTGCTGTTTGTCGCCATCTGGTGGAGAGCAGAGAAACTGTTCTAATGAGCTGTGACTTTTAGGTCTTTATTTTATGTCTAAAGTCAACCTTTTGCGTACTTTAACAGCTCATATATTGGGTCATATTAAGTATAATTCATCATATGACATTTGAATGGTCCACCAACCAAAAACATCCAGTCTACGGTGTTCTGTGACCACTGATGAAGATCTAGAGGATGACCAATGCAAACTGTGCAGCAGCAGATGAGCTATCGTCTCTGATTTTACATCTACAAGGCAGACTGACAAGGTAGTGTCTAATAGGGTGGACAGTGAGTGGACACAGTGTTTAGTAACTCCAGCAGCACTGCTGTGTTTGATCCACTCATACCAGCTCAACACACCACCACCACGGTTCAAATAACGCCCCACATCTTGGACCAGAGGTGTTCAATCCTGGATCTGGAGATCTACAGCCATGGAGAATTCAGAGCCAACACACCTGGTTCTAATATTCAGGAGCCTCTGAAGGCCTTCATTACCTGGATCAGGTGTGCTAGATTAGGGTAGGAGTTAAAGTAGAGGGTGGTAGATCTCCAGGACCAGGACTGGGTACCCCTGATTGAGAAAATTGACCAACTAAAGGTCTACTCTTTTCTACCTTACATCCATGTATATGGCTAATAGAATAATTAGATTACATAAAAATATTTCTTTAAAAAAAAAAAAATCATTTTCCCTAGATGTCTGTATTGACTTTCTTGCTGTACTGCATTTGCTGTTTTTGTTTAATAAATGTTGCATTTTTCATTTCAACTTTAATCCATGTTTGTCTCTTCTTTTATGTCGTGCTCGTTAAATGAGCTGGCTTTAACACAGGCACAGTTTTAATCCATAAAACGAATCACTGCTCTTCAAAGTCTGCTCTTTTAGTGCCACATCAAGCCACATCTGTAGAGAAGCAATATTTACCCATTTGAAGACATGATTGGATTAATCTGAAAACTCTTGTCACATTACTGAAGAGAAATTTGACCTGGATGCAAAGGAGTGTGTTTTTTTTAGGGTAAGGCTGTCAAAGAGTTTTGGAAATGCACATTTGTACTTCCAGTGTTTCTTGGAAAGGTGTTATCAGATCACAGCAGGGACATAGCCATGGTTAGGCCTACCCAGTCCAATGGAGAAATAATATTCTAAATCTAAGCAAATATCTAATTCATTGCCTTGAGACCTGAAAATAGTGGTACAGTGTTGCTTCCCATCCAGTCTTCTGTAGAGAGGAATGGGAGAAGATCTCCAAATCCAGGTGTGCCAAGCATCAAAACCAAGAAGACTTGTGGCTGTAATCATTACCCAGGGTGCTTAAACAATGTGCTGAGTAAAGGCTCTGAATACATTTGTAAAGTATGTAAAGTATTTTTGCAGATTGATGAAAAAAATCATTTTAGAGCAGATCTGTAATGTAACAACATGAGGAAAAGTGTAGGGGTATGAATACTTTCTGAATGCACTGTGAATATATTTTCATATTTAGGAAAGACTCTTATCTCGAGTCACTTACAATGGCAGGCAAAGGTAGTGTTAGGGGTCCTGCTCAAACTCTTCTTGGCTTATTGGTACAGCGAGGGTCCTCCCTCCACCAGATTTCATCTCACCTTGTTCAGATTATCATTCTCTTTTTTTTCAGACAGAAGAGGGACCTGAACTGACCTTAGGAGACCCTGGACTAGAGGACTGTTTCAGTTTATGGACGACATCAGAGACACAATGACTGACATGAAGAGGCCCAAAAGAGATTGCTGGACACAAATCTTAATTGTTCACGTCACCAACTTTGTCATCATCAGCACCAGCAGCATCATCACCGCTGTGTTCTTGAGGAAAACCGGACAAAATCACCATCCCTGGTTTTCTCAACATCATCACTTATCAACCATTGGCTTGGACATCATTAAATGTTGATGATGAATCAATCAATCAATCAATCAATCAATCAATCAATCAACCAACCAACCAATCAACCAATAAATCAATCAACATTTTTTTCACTCGGAAATACATTGAGTGTAACCCCTCTTTTCATTGCAGCCGAGCGTTTACAACACAAAGGAACTAAAAATAAAATAAGACATAATTTTATCAGTTTAAACTGAAAAAGAACAAAACTACGTGAACAAAATGAACACATGCCAAAACATGAGTAACAAACACAGTTTTGAACACAAAAAGAAAATTATAATATTTTTCATAAAACCAAGAAAAGTTTTCTTAGTTACAGAAAATATGTTGTTTCTTTAGTGGCACATTGTAGTGACACACATATGCACTGACTTTCAGACTTTGGGACACATTTACTTCAACATAAACTGACTGCTAACCATGTGGCCATGAGAGACCCATAAGCACTGCAAACCAATCTGAAGCATCCTTATTGTTCCTTATTAGCCCTGAGGACAAACAATTTTCATCAAGTAGAACCGAGTGGTTTTTTTTTTTTACAAACAAGCAAAGATGCATCTTTTTTCTGAATTTATAGAAACACATAACATTTTGTTTAATAGTTCATTTGTTTTTGCTAGTTTATGTTTATGAACATAGACCTACAGATCAATATAGTAAAGGAGCTCATTGTAGAGTTTAAAGCAAGTTTTTATTAAACTTCAACGTGTAACTAAGTAGCAAATAAATCTTTAACTGAAACATTGCTTGTTTGTAAAAGTGATTTCAGAGCCACTCGGTTCTCCCTGAAGTAAACTGTTTGCCTTCAGTGTTTTGTGCTTATGATCAATTTAATAGACGTCAGCGTCACTAATGAATGATATTCTTTTTAAAGACTGGTTTACCAAGAGAGACACTGGAGGATTTTCACTTAAAATCAGTTCATGAAGTGAGTTTTATTACAAAAATGATAACAGGACATCAGAGTCATAATTACTCTTTTAGTACTTTTACTTTTGATACTTAAGTACATTTGAAGCCAAACACTTTTGTACTTTTACTCAAGTGGAGGTCTAAAGGGAGGACATCTACTTTTACTAGAGTAATATTTTGCCTTGGGTATCTACTGGTACTTAGATGGTACTTCGTCCAACAGTCTGTGCATCAGTCTACAGTGTTAAAGGGTAAAATAACAGTTATGCATTAAGTCCAGAATTTAAGACCATTTGTTGTGTAAACTGTGTTAGAACTGTGTGTTAGAACGATTTTACAGCAAAGGAGGATTATGTTATTTTACCTAGAAATCTAGTTCTGCTGTGGGGCCGCAACACTTCTGCAGCAGAGATTATTCAGGCCTGATTCTCACTCCAGAGTCAGAGTCACTGATGAGGATTTTGGGGCTAAAGTGTTGCTGAAGTTTAATAAAAGACTCTGAATGTCTGTATCTGACTGAAATATTTCAATTGGAGCAGTTTATTTCAACAGTTGACGGTGCAATTGTTTGGTTTATGGTTATTTATGTTGATCTTTGTTAGTAAAAACTTGGAATGACTGACTTCGTCTTTAGACTTTTTTGTTGGATATCACGCCTTTGGTTGTGTAAGTTTGATTATTGGTTACACTTAAACTCACTTTTTGCATATTTGCAGCTTTTCAATTGTGTTTCTTCCTGGCACAGGATTAAATGCAGAGTCTTGCTCACACAGTCAGTTGGGCATGTACAGTGTGTCAGGTGGAGATTCACAAACATTCTGACCATCTTAAAGTAGCTAAAAGGTAGTGCACTACTTTTCAAAGAGCAGCTAAAAAGTAGCCACTACTCTTAGCTAAATTGTAGCTGCTACAAATTTTGGGAAAGTAGCTAACTACTAATTTTCCCTGCCCTGGTTTTCCTTTGCAGTTACAAGGCAAAAATAGTTGAAAAACAGTTTCTGGCTTTTGACCTTTGCACGTGTATGAATAAAGTGTAAACTTAAACAGAAAGTTCTTTAGTGTTTCCTCTTTTTTCTTATTTCTGTGTTCTGAGTTATCCTGTCGTTCATTTTTCACTCTCCACTCCAAACCCTAAAAAAATCTCGCTTTCGAAGTTCCTTGTGAGCCAATCGTTAGCCACAGCGCTCCTGCAGCGTTGAGAAAAGTAACGTCTGCAAATTCTTCCTCCTCTCTGATTGGTTGGCTCTGTACATTGGGTCTTCTGTGATTGGTGCAAATCTGATGCGCTGAGTGTTTTTGTTTTTTTTTTCTTCGTTCTCGCCCTTCGTTCTGGTGCTGCTGAACATGGCCACGGCTGGAACAGTGAGTGCCTGTTACTATTGAATTACTGAAAAACTGGTTAAACATCGAGATTTGTGTTTGTGTGTGCGGTGCGGTAGCTAGAGTTTTGAGACGTCAGCCGAGCGCAGATTTGTGTTCTGTGCACGAGTTGCACGAGTAGTAGTGGGAATATTTTTGAACAAAGATTCGTTCTGTGCTCAACTGACCACTCAATTGACCCACTTTCTCTTGTGCAACAAGAGAATAAAGACGAAAACGTTCCTCATTGACTCGAGGATGAATGGGTTTTGCACGCTCATGCTGTGCACCATCAGAAGTTACTCAGAGCGCGAACTTATTCAAAGGCTATTGGTTGTGTGACTATAGATCTGAATTGCATGTGTCATTTTTCAACCTAGGTCATCAAATGCAAGGCGGCGGTGGCCTGGGAGGCCGGCAAGCCCCTGTCTCTGGAGGAGGTGGAGGTAGCACCACCGAAGGCCCAAGAAGTTAGAGTGAAGGTAATCTAAAACACCACCTATCTGATGAGGATTAACCAAATAACAGAACATCTGAGAGAAAAATAACGTCACACAAACTATTGGGAAACTCCAAGTAAAATGCAATATTATCTGCCCTTAAAAGACCGTACAATGTTGTACAGTACCTGAGCACAGTGACTTATCTAAAACCGAGAACCGCCCTGACGAGATACAGACTCAGTTGGCACAGTCTGTCTATTACAGTATTTGTTAGGGAAACACAGAGAGTGCTGCAAACTCAAAGCTCAATACGTCTTAACCTGCCAGCTTAACAGGAACCATATCACACACACACATTCACAGACACCAAAATGTCCCTGTCAGTTCTTACGGCAGTGGGTTAATCAAAGCAGTTCAGGGCTAACAGTTTAAACGGTAAAATTTCTGCTCCTCTGTCCATTTCGCCTGTCCATCCATGGAATCTGCATGACCTGAAACTAACCAGAAAGTAGCTGTGAGACATCTTGGGTCGTGTCATGTTAACTGACGGAGTTATGCCACACTCTGGTGCAGGGGAGCTCAGTTTAGAGCATAGAAGAGTTTCCTTTGTAAACATGGTTTTTTTCAACAATTCTTAGCAACTGAATAGAAATGAATTTGATTAGTGTTCTAATAGTCAGATTTAATGTCATTACACTTAACAAGGGGCATGAATGGCATGTAAATTTGCTTGAACAGTAAAACAGTGATTGCTGTGTTTCAAAATTATGATCCGGGTTCCTACTCCATGTCCAAATGGCTGAATTAAACACGTTATATCTATAAATACGAGTCATCTCTGCAATCTCAGATTTCCTCCGAACGTCAGTTAGCTAGAACCGAAACTGTAGCAATGTCAAGAACAGGAAAATATTGTTGACAATTTTTTCCTTTTCAGATCCATGCTACAGGAGTGTGCCACACTGATGCGTACACACTGAGTGGCAGTGATCCTGAGGGGCTGTTTCCTGTCATCTTGGGGCATGAGGGGGCAGGAACGGTGGAGAGCGTAGGAGAAGGGGTCACCAAGTTCAAACCAGGTGTGTCCAAACAAGCCTGAGCACAAACCTCATTAGAACAGTACTTGCACCCTAATCCTCAAGTTCATGACCAAATAACTAAAATCCACAACATTTTATTGCTTATTCCTTCCAGCACCCTATGATTATGCGCCATTATCTGGAATTGTTATTGATAACAGGCATCACTCCTCACGCAAATGAGGAGTGAAGACTCCTCCCTTGCTTTATTTTTTATTATTATTTTAAATTACATTTATTTTATTGCCATATTTAGCATGTTAGCTGCTCAACTTGCTCAGAGGTATGGCACATTTTGCACAGTATTAAGTTAAGCATCCTCATGATGTTTAAATCTTGGCTATTTGGGGAAATTACACAGATCACAAATTATGCAAGGGGCTGCACACCAAAGATTTTCACTCGCCTTCGCACCGGTGTGAATGATGTGACGAACGTGATTTGATTTTATATTTTTTATCCAGTACGAATTGGCCAGTCAGATCCCACATAAATTACAATACCGCACGTCCTCTGGTAAAACTAATTTAGCTCGAATAGGGCTTCAGACTGAATAAATGTTTTAAAGGATCTTGTGCTGTATTTAGATTTGTTGAATGAACCAGTCTGAATTTTGATCTGCTCCTGAAAGTGAAAGAAAACTTTGGCTGAATTAACCTTGCTTCTGAAACTTGTCGTATGCTGTGTACGTTTAGAGAGATGGATAGATAGTTGGGGAGAATACTCAAACGTAGTCATGAGAGACACTTTGAATATAATTTATATCTTGTTTATTTCTTTCTTTAAAAAAAAAGTTAAACCATCCAGCCATAAAAAGCAGTTATACTAAGTGAAACTCTGAATGATCGCAAGAATTAACTGAAAACTTACTGAAAAGTAAAAGTACTGAAATATTAGTCGGACAAATAGTGTCAGTTTTGTTTAATGTAGGTCAGTATTGAGTGTTGTATTCAGGTCCATATCACTTCTTTTGCAAGACAACTTGAAGTGTACTAAACGTAGAGTGCCTGACTTTGCACAGCTATGGAAGACAATACTATTAAAAGAGATAAGGTAAGAAACATGTAAATTGCATTCACAGAATCCCACTAAAGTTTCAGTATTTTCATAACTACATTAAACTATATTAAACACCATTCCACTAATGTTTCTATAATACTGTTAATGTTTTCTCTAAGTTCCTCTGTCTTTCAGAATGTTAATGAAATTAATGTTGAATGAAGTAGAATTGGGGGTTGGATTTTTTATTTTTTTGTTTGCAATTACTCAGTTGGACTCAAGTACATAAGTACTTGACAGTATTGACCGATAAGTTACAGTGTAGCTGAAATGATGTACATTTGAATAAACAAAATATGGACAATACACTAGCAAATTGAATTGAAGCTGGGGGGAAAAAACTTAGTGTAAAGCTATATCTGAGCACAGTGTATGAGTGGATCTACTTTATTGATCCCAAATGAAAAAATGTGGCAGTAACAGAAGTGCTTATGCTGTGTTTACATGTTGGCAGTTAATGACACCGACGTGACAGCATTACAGCAGTTTAATTTACAGCCTTTTAACATTTACAGTACTAAAATGTGCAAACGCATGTAAAGTAATGGTTTCTTTTTTCCTCTGCTCTTGTTAAGGGGACACTGTTATTCCCCTCTACATACCACAGTGTGGAGAATGCAAGTTCTGTAAAAATCCCAAAACCAACCTGTGTCAGAAGATCAGGTAATCAGATGTGTTCTTTTTTTGTATCCTTTCCTGTTTGAGAGATGTCTGTGGTAGATCTGTTTAGTGGACCTGTGTTCTCCCTCTTCCCTCTCAGGGTGACCCAAGGCCAGGGGCTGATGCCTGATAAGACCACCAGATTTACCTGTAAAGGAAAGCCAGTCTTCCACTTTATGGGAACCAGCACCTTTTCTGAGTACACTGTGGTGGCCGAGATATCTCTGGCCAAGGTGGAAGAGAGCGCTCCGCTGGATAAAGTGTGTCTGCTGGGCTGTGGCATCTCAACAGGCTATGGAGCTGCTCTGAACATCGCCAAGGTGTGCTAGTTTTACTCTTTTTCATTCCTACTTAGCTTTTTATTCAGTCTGAGGATGTAAGCAGATTTACTTTCGTGCTACTGTTCACAAGTTTTAACTGAACTACTGAAAGTACAGAATGCTTTATTTCAGTGACATTGGGATCAATTTGCTATCAGTTGATCTTTGCTGGACAATAAAAGGTTTTAGAATTGGCTGATGTTTTAGACTGTTATCTAATGATGTATTGATTACTGTAGTGCTAAAACGTCTGGGTTTGTAACCCTATAGTAAATCAAAATAAAGAAATAGAGCCGTATAAATTGCTGTCAGTACTGGGTCATATGAATATGAAAAATATTCAATATCTGCATTGGCCTGCAATTCCCATATCAATGCATCCCAAATAAATGATAGTATTTTGCTACAGATGCATGTGTAAAATTGCTGTAATGTGATGTTAGCGCTCTTTTTAGTCATCATTGCAAATGTACGGTAAATGTAAATTATCCTGTAATAATCAGGAATGAAGTGAAATGCTTTGCAAATGGAATGTAGTCGTCAGTTTTTGAGGAAGGTCATTTTAAGAAATTTCTAAATATAGGTTCAAAATAAAGTACTATAAATACATAATTTTGGAATATTATTTATCATTTAGAGACCCAGGGAACCTAAATCTGTTTTATTTTTAATTAGGTAAATCTTGGTCTTGCAGGAAAACAGTAAACATGCACTAAGTAAACCTTTTGAGTAATCTTCCAGTGACCAGTAAGTAACCGATATATGTACCCATATTTCTCAATGTAAACTGGGTGGTCCTAATCTTGGCTTGACCCAACCAGTCACAATGCTGCATCTCTTGCCCTGCCTACACGGAACAGTGAGTCAGAGAAGCTTGGTGAGCTAAAGCTAACCCATCATAACCAAAAGTTTGCTCATTTATCCAACACCAAGATTGTTCACTCATCTGTTCCTTCATTCACATGCTGCTTCGTCTATCCATTTGTTTGTCCCTGTGCAGGTCCATGATTTTTTCCATATAAGGGGCTAGGAGTGTTGGATAGGGCTGTCAGTTAAATTGTTTGTTGGATATATATATACAGTGGGTTGCAAAAGTATTCGGCCCCCTTGAACTTTTCAACCTTTTGCCACATTTCAGGCTTCAAACATAAAGATATGAAATTGTAATTTTTTGTGAAGAATCAACAACAAGTGGGACACAATTGTGAAGTGGAACGAAATTTATTGGATATTTTAAACTTTTTTTAGAAATAAAAAACTGAAAAGTGGGGCGTGCAATATTATTCGGCCCCTTTACTTTCAGTGCAGCAAACTCACTCCAGAAGTTCAGTGAGGATCTCTGAATGATCCAATGTTGACCTAAATGACTGATGATGATAAATAGAATCCACCTGTGTGTAATCAAGTCTCCGTATAAATGCACCTGCTCTGTGATAGTCTCAGAGTTCTGTTTAAAGCGCAGAGAGCATCATGAAGACCAAGGAACACACCAGGCAGGTCCGAGATACTGTTGTGGAGAGGTTTAAAGCCGGATTTGGATAGAAAAAGATTTCCCAAGCTTTAAACATCTCAAGGAGCACTGTGCAAGCGATCATATTGAAATGGAAGGAGCATCAGACCACTGCAAATCTACCAAGACCCGGCCGTCCCTCTAAACTTTCAGCTCAAACAAGGAGAAGACTGATCATAGATGCAGCCAAGAGGCCCATGATCACTCTGGATGAACTGCAGAGATCTACAGCTGAGGTGGGAGACTTTGTCCATAGGACAACGATCAGTGGTACACTGCACAAATCTGGGCTTTATGGAAGAGTGGCAAGAAAAAGCCATTTCTCAAAGATATCCATAAAAAGTCTCATTTAATGTTTGCCACAAGCCACCTGGGAGACACACCAAACATGTGGAAGAAGGTGCTCTGGTCAGATGAAACCAAAATCGAACTTATGTTTGGCGTAAAAGCAATACAGCTCATCACCCTGAACACACCATCCCCACTGTCAAACATGGTGGTGGCAGCATCATGGTTTGGGTCTGCTTTTCTTCAGCAGGGACAGGGAAGGTGGTTAATATTGATGGGAAGATGGATGGAGCCAAATACAGGACCATTCTGGAAGAAAACCTGTTGGAGTCTGCAAAAGACCTGAGACTGGGACGGAGATTTATCTTCCAACAAGACAATGATCCAAAACATAAAGCAACATCTACAATGGAATGGTTCACAAATAAACGTATCCAGGTGTTAGAATGGCCAAGTCAAAGTCCAGACCTGAATCCAATCGAGAATCTGTGGAAAGAGCTGAAAACTGCTGTTCACAAACGCTCTCCATCCAACTTCACTGAGCTCGAGCTGTTTTGCAAGGAAGAATGGGCAAAAATTTCAGTCTCTCGATGTGCAAGACTGACAGAGACGTACCCCAAGCCACTTGCAGCTGTAATCACAGCAAAAGGTGGCGCTACAAAGTATTAAAGCAAGGGGGCTGAATAATATTGCACGCCCCACTTTTCAGTTTTTTATTTCTAAAAAAAGTTTAAAATATCCAACAAATTTCGTTCCACTTCACGATTGTGTCCCACTTGTTGTTGACTCTTCACAAAAAATGTCAATTTCATATCTTTATGTTTGAAGCCTGAAATGTGGCAAAAGGTTGAAAAGTTCAAGGGGGCTGAATACTTTTGCAACCCACTGTGTGTATATATATATATATATATATATATATATATATATATATATATATATATATATATATATATATATATATATATGTATATATATATATATATATATATGTGTGTATGTGTGTGTGTGTGTGTGTGTGTGTGTGTGTGTGTGTATATATATGTATATATATATGTGTGTGTGTGTGTGTGTGTGTATAATATATACATGAATATAATGTATATAAATGTATATAAATGAAATAATGTTCTTCTAATTCAGTCTACATTTTAGTGGTGGTTATGTATTAGCAGTACTGTGGTTATGCCATGCACAGTTTCTTTATTTCCTTTGTTTCAGCATACTTTTGCTTTGCTCCATCTACATAAGTCGTCTCATTTCTCTGCAGGTTGAGGCCGGCTCCACCTGCGCTGTGTTTGGTTTGGGAGCTGTTGGTCTGGCTGCTGCAATGGGCTGCAAGGCGGCCAGTGCCACCAGAATCATCGGCATTGACATCAATCCGGACAAGTTTGAGATTGCCAAGAAGTTTGGAGTCACTGAGTATGTGAATCCTAAAGACCACAGCAAACCCATTCAGGAGGTTCTAGTGGAGATGACTGATGGGGGAGTGGACTACTCCTTTGAGTGCATTGGTAATGTGGGCATTATGGTAAGTTGTTGAGTGTAGCTTACAAAGATGTACTGAAAATAACATTATAGATTGTAATAGAATCAAACCCTCATTCTCCATTGTAGTGATCCCCTGTTTCTTAACCTGCAGGAACATGACTGATTTATAATTTAAAATGATAATTTGGTGAAAAAATAAAATGTCCACAACTTTCGTCGTACAAATGTGCTTCATCGGTGTACATGTTCATGTTTGGTGTCTGGAACGCATTTCTTTAGTTTTGTTGGTATAGATAAGAAATAAAAGCTTGTACTCTACCATACATTCATTACTAAGCAGCAAATAGGACATAAGGGAAAAAGGGGAATTCCACTACATTTTGAAAATTGCTGCAGGATTAAATGGTTAATATGTAAACAGTCGTTTAGAGTGGTTTAGTGTGAAAGACTCCGTTTTAGCAAAACTTAGTAAGTTAGGACCGTTCACAGTGGTGGTCATAGGAACCAGACATCCACCCCTAAAAGCTGCCTGATGTCTGAGACATTGTTTTACGACAGTTTTGCAATAAGCTTTGACGAGGCTCTTGCAGGGTGTTGTAAGGCAATGTACTACTAGGAGAGTAGAGGTCAGATTGTGTCTGTACTTTATATGAGTTTTTTATTGACTGTGTGGCGTAATTCAGATTGTTGCCTTTGTTTCCAGCGAGCTGCTCTGGAGGCGTGCCATAAGGGCTGGGGAACAAGTGTGATCATTGGCGTGGCCGGGGCGGGACAGGAGATATCAACACGTCCCTTCCAATTGGTCACAGGACGCACGTGGAAGGGCACTGCTTTTGGAGGCCAGTCTCTTTTTTTTTTTTTTTTGTCCTCAATTCAACTTTGTTATTCTATTAATAGTTTTTTTTGCCACATTTCAACTGCAGTGACTTAAGCAGTTTTTGTACTGTCAATGTTGATTACTGGCAAGTACAGTGAGATGCTCATTGTGCACTAGTTTGAAGTGGATGGAGAAAAGTTCTTAAAGTTTGAAACAGAAAACCAACTAATTATATTTGGTAATGAGTTTTTTTTTTTTTATTTTATTTTATTTAAACCTGTGCTTAACTTTGCAGGCTGGAAGAGTGTAGAGAGTGTCCCTAAACTAGTGGATGACTACATGAACAAGAAGCTAATGGTGGATGAGTTTGTGACTCACACGATGCCTTTTGCTCAGATTAATGAAGCCTTTGACATCATGCATGCTGGAAAGAGGTTTGTTTCCTTTACATTCCCGACTCTTCATATCTTGCACGTTTATATAATCTAAAACGATCTCCCGTGTGTCTCCAACAGCATCCGAGCTGTCCTGACGTTCTGATGTCCCAAGATCCGCAAGCCTTAACTCCCGCTGTTATGGAGCAATCACATTAATGTTTAGTCTTTGAGCACTTACACTGTTGATCATAACTTTTTGATGACATGAGAATGTGTAGAACAGTCAATAAACTTGATTCAAACACATTGCATTGTCTGATTTCTGTTTATCATGTTATGCATGACAATTATGCAAATGTTTTGCCGCATGTTTTTCATAATAAACAGTAGCCTGAAGAAGTATGATTCCTCAAGTTGCACATTATTCATTACTCCAAATAATAGTAAGTAAAAATTCATTATTTGTGATATTAAATGAGGACAAATAAACAAGCCACAAAACATGTAATCACAACATATTGTATGTAGATATAAAAATGCTCTAAACAGTACATAAATCATTGCTATCTAAGTTTTAAACTGCTTGAAGTGTTGTTGATTTTAGAGTAGTAGAAATTAGACATGCACTTTACAAACTTAAATGCAACTCTTCTGTTGTACATGGTGTATATTTGCTGAATTTGATATTGAATATTGTGCACTAAAATCTGCAGATAAATGCCATATATTAGTTACAAATTGCAAAAGATGTAACTTGGCCAGGGTGTTAAAACTTTTGCATATGACTAAATACAGTCATTGTGGCTGTGGTGCCCTTTTTTCTAAATCCATATAACTGGCAAAAGGTTGTTTCATACCACAAGAGAAGACATCACTGAAAAAATACATGGTCATTTGAAAACAATGTATGTAAATATAAATGTATTTAAATAATAATAATATGAGCAGAATGATGGTGTGTAGTAATTCCTTATAAAGTGGGCAAGAAATGAGTGCAACATGCACTTCCACAGCTGACATCTTTACTATTGGAGCTTTTCTCATTGGAATCATCCATTATAACCAAAGCAGAGGTTTTAGACTGTTCAGAGGAGCAGATACACATCACATACCGAGCATTAGCTACACTCATAAAAGATGGTTCTTTGGTAAAGATATGTTTTTACTTAAAACCATAAGTTCTATACAGAACCATCTAAGTGTTAAATTGTTTGCGTGGTGAAATGTTTTCAGCTTGATGGAGAATGCTGTATATGGTTCTATATACAGAACATGTGGTTCTATATAGCACCAAAAAGGGTTATACTGATACAAGTTTGACACTGTATCCAGAACCCTTTTTGGTGCTGTATAGAACTATAAAGAACCCATTGTCCATCAATCTGAAGATCCATTTCATCATGCAAATAATCATTTATGAAATGGATCTAAAAAAAAAGCCATATAACCATTCCCTTTACTGAAGAACCATTGAAGAACCATCTTTTTTAAGAGTGTAGAGGGGTATAAAGCCCCCCAGATTTGGTCTGTGGAGCAGTGGAACTGTTCTCTGGAGTGATGGAGCTCCATCCAATACCTTTGGGATGAGTTGGATCCAGAACTAACTGACCATCAAGCATCAGTACCTGACCTCCTCACTAATACTCAATCAAATACTCACAGCAATGTTCCAACATCTATTTTAAAGCCTTCCAAGAAGAGTAAAGGCTGTTTGTGCAGCAAAGTCTAATAATACTCTTGATTTCAGACTAAACTTTTGGAGACATTGTAAGAATAGTGGCTTTATTCAAAAACTAGTAAAGGCATCAACATCACCATCCTCTATCTCTCAGAAGATGGCTTCGGCTGAACCGGTGAGTGACAGTGTCAGAGTTAAAAATTGGGTTTCTGCTCAGATACGCGGCTCTTTCTGTCTTCCAGCTGCGATATAATAGCTTTTTAGTGATGAGTATCGCCGATTTCCTCCTGCTGTTACACTGAGCGCTGTAATAGTAAACAGACCGGGCTTTATTTATTTACAGCTGATGTAGCTTAGCCAGACTGCTAGCTAGCTTATGTAGCTTAGCAATCACTGCAATAAACTGATCAACTTTGGACGTCTTCCATACATCTCGCTCAGTTAACGTTACGTGCCTTTATCCTCGTTAAACAGATTTATGAGCAGTCTGCCTTTTGTCAGTTTTGTGCTCATTTATCCCGCTGACTGGTTAGTTTAGCTCTTCAAGACAAAGTTGTTAGCTGTTAGCCAGCTTCTTGTTCGAATTTTCCCGTTCCACCTTAAATTGCAGCGGTTACATTCTGGCAATTCTGGCTCGAGCGAATCTTCTGCACTGTTTAAGGTGGAACGGGAAATTTCGAACAATTAGGTGGCGAATAAGAAGCTGACTTAATGTAAACGTTTTGGAGGAGTTAAGACACTTTTTGGTGACGTGTCCGTGTTAAGAAGGTCATTTTGTCGAGTGTAGAAAACGATTTTTATTGTCAGCAGGCAGACACGGTGCTCATTTGTAGTGTTGGCGTTATCTAGCAAAGATAAACTAACTTACTAGCTAAGCTGGCTAAAGCTGAATAAACAAACTGATTTACGTTAAATATTGAAACATCGCTGCTTTGTTAGATTTGTCTTTTAATGACATTTGATGGATATTTAACCGGCTGAGTTTTCAGAGTACAGAAAAAAACTGAAATATTACAGGGAACAGCGATAGCGTTTCACCAGAGAACCCTTTAGGCACATAATTGTTCTATACAAAACTCGGTTCTAAATACAACTATTGCCTTTACAAAGAACCCTTGAAGAACCATCTTTTTAAAGCGTGCAGCATACACTTACAAAGCAGTATAAACTGTAGCAAGTAAGCGAGTAAATGTTGTTTCACATCTGTCATGTGCTCAGACTCTTGCTGAGTTACTTCAGTATCTGCTGTTCTATTTGCTCTATTTACATAAACCTATAATGTAGGCCTGTAACACCTTTTCCCTTATAACATTTTATCATAATTCAGGTCAAGTAACATGAAGTTTCTCATCCTTTATAGGAAATAACCCCAAATACACTTCATACTGAAGAAGAGAAAAATGATGCTGTTGGGCAAGAAATTGTGAGTCCTGATGACTACATTAAACATCCACTACAGAACAGGTAAAAATCTAGATTCTTGATTTATACGTTTGTTTCCAATACTTGGAAATGGTTAAACAAACCATAAATGAATGAATTTATGGGGGCAAATAAACACATACCACCTAGATAACTTTTAAATCTAACTTTATCCAGTGCTTAAGGCTCCAGTGCAGAGTATATATGACATGCAAACATTCACTCCCAGAAAATCTATTATTTTTGTGTGTGACAAAGTTCATATTCATATTTATGGTGTAAGGCAGGGGTCTAGTGCTTGTGTCCATACTGTTAATATTTCAGATGCATTCATGTATATAAAAATAAACTTCGCCTGCCAGAGTCTGTTAGTCTTGTTGACAGTGATAATGTGAGTGTTTGTTTTTTAGATGGGCTCTGTGGTTCTTTAAAAACGACAAAAGCAAAACCTGGCAAGCTAACCTGCGGCTCATCTCCAAATTCGACACAGTTGAAGACTTTTGGGCGTAAGTTAATGATCTTCACCCTTAGAAACGGCAGTGTTGGTGTTCGGTGGGTGACACTATATGTTATTCAGGTAGAGGTGTTTTCTAGATTACATTATTTTAAGCTTGTAACTATTAATTACATAGAGGAATGCAATTAACCTGTCATAACCTGTTGATATTAAAGCAGAACAACCAGTTCCTACCACTGAAACTACAACCTGTTCTGTAGACATACTGTGGCCTGACCTTCTCATCCTTACACTTATGTTCAGTTTAGTTGGGAACCCAGTTTCTTAGCAGCATTATAGTGTAATGTTTAATTAAATTATCAGAGAAAGAACAATAGAAAGTTCCATCTTATAGTGATCTTTATACTTGAATGCTGTTGCAAAATTACAACTAAATGTTATATTAACTATCAAAACCCATTTGTGTTTAAATTTTTCCATGTGACTTTATATACATTGAAATGTTTGCAGTTATCATTTTAAATGAGTATTTAGTTCTCTACATTTGCAAAATTCATTCATAATACTGCGTTCTTACATGTATGAAATCTAAAAAAATAGTATTACAATTTGTTAGATTTTATAAAAAATATTGGTTGAAAGATGCATACAGTCCTGTGCAACAAAAATATTGGGAAAATATATTGGTTCAAACAAAAATGAAGGAAAAAGACAGGTGCTCCAGGGGCATGGGCGCAGCAAACTCAAAGTAACATGTCCATGCTGGGAAAGGCAAAAACTTGAAAATCCATCTGCTTTGACAAGGCATGTGCAAAATAAATTCCAGAGCAAAGCTATTCCTGTGCACACCGTCTTAAGAGAAGTATGAAAAGCATTCATAGCGATATGTATAAAAAGGTGCAGGAGCGTTGCGGCCTTCTCAGGCTTTTATCAGATTACAAAACATGGCATATCACTAGAAACCACCTGAGAACACCCTTTATATATATATATATATATATATATATATATATATATATATATATATATATATATATATAATACACACACACAGTGCCTTGCAAAAGTATTCGGCCCCCTTTAACTTTTAAACCTTTTGCCACATTTCAGGCTTCAAACATAAAGATATGAAATTGTAATTTTTTGTGAAGAATCAACAACAAGTGGGACACAATCGTGAAGTGGAACGAAATTTATATGGCACTGTATATACAACCCCAATTCCAATGAAGTTGGGACGTGGTGTAAAACATAAATAAAAACAGAATATGATGATTTGCAAATCCTTTTCAACCTATTTTCAATTGAATACACTACAAAGACAAGATATTTAATATTCAAACAGATAAACTTTATTGTTTTTTGCAAATATTCACTCATTCTGAATTTGATGCCTGCAACATGTTCCAAAGAAGTTGGGACAGGGGCAACATAAGACTGGGAAAGTTGAGGAACACTCAAACACCTCTTTGGAATATTCCACAGGTGAACAGGTTAATTGGAAACAGGTCAGTGTCATGGTTGGGTATAAAGGCAGCATCCCTGAAAGGCTCAGTCATTCACAAGCAAAGATGTGAACAACTGCGTGAGCAAATAGTCCAACAGTCCAAGAAAAACGTTTCTTAATGTGATATTGCAAGGAATTTAGGGATTTCATCATCTACAGTCCATAATATCATCAAAAGATTCAGAGAATCTGGAGAAATCTCTGCAAGTAAGCGGCAAGGCAGAAAACCAACATTGAATGCCTGTGACCGTCAATCCCTCAGGCGGCACTGCATTAAAAACCGACATCATTCTGTAACAGATATTACCACATGGGCTCAGGAACACTTCAGAAAATCATTGTCAGTGAACACAGTTCGCCGCTCCATCTACAAGTGCAAGTTAAAACTCTGCCATGCCATCTGAGATGGACTGATGCAAAGTGGAAAAGTGTCCTGTGGTCTGACGAGTTCACATTTCCATTTTTGGAAATCATGGAAGTCGTGTCCTCCGGGGCAAAGAGGAAAAGGACTGTTCAGATTGTTATCAGCGCAAAGTTCAAAAGCCAACATCTCTGATGGCATGGGGGTGTGTTAGGGTAACTTGCACATCTGTGAAGGCACCATTAATGCTGAAAGGTACATAAAGGTTTTGGAGCAACATATGCTGCCATCCAAGCAACGTCTTTTTCAGGGATGTCCCTGCTTATTTTAGCAAGACAACGCCAAGCCACATTCTGCACGTCTTACAACAGCATGGCTTCATAGTAAAAGAGTGCAGGTACTAGACTGGCCTGCCTGCAGTCCAGACCTGTCTCCCATTGAAAATGTGTGGTGCATTATGAAGCACAAAATACGATAATGGAGACCCCGGACTGTTGAGCAACTGAAGTTGTACATCAAGCAAGAATGGGAAAGAATTCCACCTACAAAGCTTCAACAATTAGTGTCCTCAGTTCCTAAATGCTTATTGAGTGTTGTTAAAAGGAAAGGTGATGTAACACAGTGGTAAACATGCCCCTGTCCCAACTTTGGAACGTGTTGCAGATATCAAATTCAAAATGAGTGAATATTTGCAAAAAACAATAAAGTTTATTAGTTTGAACATTAAATATCTTGTCTTTGTAGTGTATTCAATTGAAAATAGGTTGAAAAGGATTTGCAAATCATCATATTCTGTTTTTATTTTTGTTTTACACAACGTTCCAACTTCATTGGAATTGGGGTTGTGTGTGTTTATTTATATATATATATATATATGTATATATACACACACACACACACACACACACACACACACACACACACTTCTGCCACCTGTTGATCAGGAAGGGAAAAAGAATGGAGAAGGGGAGGAGAAATGAAAAAAAAAAAAAAAAAAAAGAAGCCAGGATACTCTTGAAGCCGTTCAAGCCAGGATACTCTTGAAAGTAAAAATTCCAAAAACTCTCCCTCAGAACTTATTGCCTTAATCTATTACCTCCTCTAATAAACTTTGAAATAACCTCAATGGCTATCACTCGTAACAAGCTGGGCCTTTTCTTCTTTGGCCCGCAGAAAAAAGTGTCCATTATTAAATAAAAAAAAAAAAATCTGAAAGGTGAACTTGTCAGCCCTAACACATGTTTTCACTTTGCTTCAGTCCATCTCACAGGAGCTTTAGCCCAGAGAGGTCAGTAGCTTTGTATAGGAGAGTCTTTCTAGTGTTGGTTTTCAGCCTGCCCTTTACACACTGAGATTTCTCCAGAGTCCCTGAAGCTTTAATATTGTTATGGGCTGTAGATGTTGCAATTACTAAATTGTTAGCAGTCGTTTAACTGTTTAAACTGTTAAGCTATGCATGCACATAGTTTTCCACAAAGTGCCAACTGTTCTTGAATGCTCCTTTGAAACCCAATCGTGTGATCATCACCTTTTACGTGTTCACCTGTAAAGTTCCATAGAAGTCGGTAAGGGAAATGATTTAATATGTTATTTGTGCTGTTTTTAGTTGAGTACCTGTGAGAGACCATTTACAAATCACTGTTTCTGTTTGTGTTTGTATTCTATCTAACTGACCCAACTTTTGTTCCTTTTTTTGTACAAAAATGTGCGCTTCTGTGATGCAGTTTTGAAGAACTTTGCTCTTGTATTCATAGGCTTTACAACCACATTCAGTTATCAAGCAACTTAATGTCTGGATGTGACTACTCACTCTTTAAGGTAAGCACTGTAGTGAGATTATCTGTTACTCTTGTCCATGTTTGTTTCATTTATACCATTATTTTGTCTGTCCACCATTCTCCAGTGTATCATAAAAGAAAACCATTAATTTTCTACCTAATCTCTGCTGCCTCCGTGTCATGTGGTCAATTAACACAAAATCACATTGTGACGTGTTTCCTTGTGCTTATAAAAGACAAAAAACACACTGACTGTTTTTAATAGAAGCCAATAGGCAGATGCTGATTATATATGTGTTTGGGTCCAGTGAGTTTTCTGTGCTTTTGTAAGACACAAAAATTATTTAATTAATCAGACATATGCTAAACATGCAGCAGAGGTTAGGTTAAAAAAAAAAACCTAGTATTTCTTAAATCTCTGTGAACTGATGTGTTTACAGACCTCAGGGCTGGTCCTTGTGTCAGCATATGAGGAAAAGAGAGAGCAGCGTGTGACCCAATGAATGACCCCTGTTTGAGTGTATGAGAAGTATGTGACCTCATGTTCACCTCTGCTGTTTTTGGAGCAGGATGGTATTGAGCCCATGTGGGAGGATGAGAGGAATAAGAAAGGAGGCCGCTGGCTCATCACTCTCTCCAAACAGCAACGAAGAGCCGACCTGGACCGCTTCTGGCTCGAGACGGTATCTATACGACGATGGCAAAAGCAATTCTTTCAGAAAAAATTCAGTGCATCATTGAATTTCAGATTTTACAATTCAGCTTAATCACAATATTTCAGGAAATAACTCAGTACATCAAGAAATAAACAATTTCCCAATGATTCAGTCCAATTATGAATTATGATTGTTTAATTACAGTTATTTAAGAAAAGATTCAGTGCATCATGAAATTTCATATTTAACGATTCAGTTTAATTAAAATTCTTTAAAAATCAAGTCAGTGCATTATGAAATTTTAGATTTTGCAGTGCAGTTTATGATTATTTAAGAAATGATTCAGTGCATCAGTGAACATTTTAGCCTGATAAGAATATTTTAGAAAATAACTCAGTATATTATGATATATAAAATTTCCCAGTGGTCCAGTGTGATTACAGTTCTTTAATTCAGTGCATTCTGAAGTTTCATATTTTACGATTGTTTAATTAATAAGAGAAGATTTAATGCACCTCTCCATGGATCACCACCTTATCGTGGTGGAGGGGTTTGCGTGCTTGAATGATCCTAGGAGCTATATTGTCTGGAGCAAAAGCTCCTGGTAGGGTCTCCCATGGCAAACTGGTCCTAGGTGACATGTCAGACAAAGTGTGATCCATAATCCAAGCCAGGCCTGGGGGAGGGGCTCGCCAGCGAGCGTCTGGTGGCCGGGCATTTACTCATGGTGCCCGGCCGGGCCCAGCCCGAAGGAGTTACATGAGTCCCCCCTCCCATCGACCCACCACCAATGGGAGGGGCAGTAGTAGGGGTTCGGTGCTTTGTGGATCGGGCAGTGTCCGAAGGCGTGGGCCTTGGCGTTCTGATCCTCGGTTGCTGAAACTGGCTTTTGGAACTTGGAACGTTACCTCACTGGCGGGGAAGGAGCCTGAGTTGGTGCGCGAGGTTGAGAGATACCGGCTAGATATAGTCGGGCTCACCTCAACACACAGCTTGGGCTCTGGGTCCAATCTCCTTGAGAGGGGCTGGACTTTATTCTTTTCTGGAGTTGCCCATGGTGAGAGGCGGCGGGCAGGTGTGGGCTTTCTCATAGCCCCTCGACTCGGTGCCTGTATATTGGGGTTTTCTCCGGTGGACGAGAGGGTAGCTTCCCTACGCCTTCGGGTTGGGGAACGGGTCCTGACTGCTGTCTGTGCTTATGCACCGAACAGCAGTTCAGAGTACCCAGCCTTCTTAGAGTCCTTGGAAAGGGTGCTTGAAAGTGCTCCTCCTGGAGACTCTATTGTCCTACTGGGGGACTTTAACGCTCACGTGGGCAATGACAGTGAGACCTGGAGGGGTGTGATTGGGAGGAATGGCCTCTCTGATCTGAACCCGAGTGGTGTTCAGTTTTTGGACTTCTGTGCAAACCACAGTTTGTCCATCACGAACACCATGTTTGAACACAAGGATGTCCATAAGTGCACATGGCACCAGGACACCCTAGGCCGCAGTTCAATGATTGACTTTGTAGTCGTGTCATCGGACTTGCGGTCATGTGTTTTGGACACTCGGGTAAAGAGAGGAGCTGAGCTGTCAACTGATCACCACCTGGTGGTGAGTTGGTTCAGGTGGTGGGGGAAGATGCCGGTCAGACCAGGCAAGCCCAAACGTATAGTGAGGGTTTGCTGGGAACGTCTGGCAGAAGAACCTGTCAGATTGATCTTCAACTCCCACCTCCGTCAGAACTTTGACCAGATATCGGGGGAGGTGGGGGACATACAGTGGGTTGCAAAAGTATTCATACCCCTTGAACTTTTCCATATTTTGTCACATTACAACCACAAACATAAATATATTTCACTGGAATTTAATGTGAAAGACCAACACAAAGTGGTATACAATTGTGAAGTGGAAAGAAAATTATACATGAATCAAAACATTTTTTACAAATAAAAAACTAATAAGTGCGACGTGCAAAAGTATTCAGCCCCCCTGAGTCAATACTTTGTGGAGCCACCTTTTGCTGCAATTACAGCTGCAAGTCTTTTAGGGTATGTCTCCACCAGCTTTGCACATCTAGTGACTGAAATTCTTGCCCATTCCTCCTTGCAAAACAGCTCAAGCTCAGTCAGATTGGATGGAGAGCGTTTGTGAACAGCAGTTTTGAGATCTTGCCACAAATTCTCAATTGGGTTTAGGTCTGGACTCTGACTGGGCCATTCTAACACATGAATATTCTTTTTTTTAAACCACTCCATTGTAGCTCTGGCTTTATGTTTAGGGTCGTTGTCCTGCTGGAAGGTGAACCTCCGCCCCAGTCTCAAATCTTTTGCTGACTCCAACAGGTTTTCTTCCAAGATTGCCCTGTATTTGGCTCCATCCATCTTCCCATCAACTTTGACCAACTTCCCGGTCCCTGCTGAAGAGAAGCACCCCCAGAGCATGATGCTGCCACCACCATATTTGACAGTGGGGATGGTGTTTTCAGAGTGATGTGCAGTGTTATTTCTCCGCCACGCATAGCGTTTTGCATTGTGGCCAAAAAGTTCTATTTTGGTCTCGTCTGACCAAAGCACCTTCTTCCACATGTTTGCTGTGTCCTCAACATGGCTTCTGGCAAACTGCAAACGGGACTTCTTATGGTTTTCTTTTAACAATGGCTTTCTCCTTGCCACTCTTCCATAAAGACCACATTTGTGTAGTGCACGACTAATTGTTGTCCTGTGGACAGTTTCCCCCACCTGAGCTGTGGCTCTCTGCATTTCATCCAGAGTCACCATGGGCCTCTTGGCTGCCTCTCTGATCAGTGATCTCCTTGTTCGGCCTGTAAGTTTAGGTGGACGGCCTTGTCTTGGCAGGTTTACTGTGGTGCCATACTCTTTCCATTTCCGGATGATGGATTGAACAGTGCTCCGTGAGATGTTCAAAGCTTGGGAAATCTTTTTATAACCTAAGCCTGCTTTAAACTTCTCCAAAACCATATTCCTAACCTGTCTGGTGTGTTCTTTGGACTTCATGATGCTGTTTGCTCCCTAATATTCTCTTAACCAACATCTGAGGCCGTCACGGAGCAGCTGTATTTGTACTGAGATTAGATTACACACAGGTGGACCCTTTTGAGTCATTAGCAGTCATCAGGCAACTTCTGAATGCAATTGGTTGCACTCAGGGAAAAGGGGGCTGAATACTTTTGCACGTCGCACTTATTAGTTTTTTATTTGTAAAAAATGTTTTGATTCATGTATAATTTTCTTTCCACTTCACAATTGTATACCACTTTGTGTTGGTCTTTCACATTAAATTCCAGTGAAATATATTTATGTTTGTGGTTGTAATGTGACAAAATATGGAAAAGTTCAAGGGGTATGAATACTTTTGCAACCCACTGTAGACTCAGAATGGGCCATGTTCCGTTCCTCCATTGTTGAAGCGGCTGACTGTAGCTGTGGCCGTAAGGTAGTTGGTGCCTGTTGGGGCGGTAATCCTCGAACCCGGTGGTGGACACCCCAGGTGAGAGATGCCGTCAAGCTGAAGAATGAGTCCTACCGGGTATGGTTGGCCTGTAGGACACCAGAGGCAGCTGGCAGGTATCGACAGGCAAAGCGATCTGCGGCTTCAGTCGTCGCCAAGGCAAAAACCCGTGTATGGGAGGAGTTTGGTGAGGCCTTGAAAAGTGACTAAGTCGGCTCCGAAAAGATTCTGGCAAACCGTCAGGCGACTCAGAAGGGGAAAGCATTGTGCCACTAGCACTGTATATAGTGGAGATGGTGTGCTGCTGACTTCGACTGAAGACGTCATTGGGCGGTGGAAGGAATACTTTGAGGACCTTCTCAATCCCACCGACACGTTCTCCAGTGAGGAGGCAGAGTCTGGGGACATGGGAATAGGCTTGTCCATTACTGAGGCCGAAGTCGCTAAGGTAGTTAAGAAGCTCCTTGGTGGCAAGGCTCAAGGGGTGGATGAGATCCGCCCTGAGTTCCTCAAGGCTCTGGATGTTGTGGGGCTGTCTTGGCTGACACGCCTTTTCAACATTGCGTGGACATCGGGGGCGGTGCCACTGGATTGGCAGACTGGGGTGGTGGTGCCTCTTTTTAAAAAAGGGGACCGGAGGGTGTGTTCCAACTACAGGGGAATCACACTCCTCAGCCTCCCTGGTAAGGTCTATGCAGGGGTACTGGAGAAGAGAGTCCGGCTTATAGTTGAACTTCGGATCCAGGAGGAGCAGTGTGGGTTCCGCCCTGGTCGTGGAACACTGGACCAACTCTTCACCCTCTCCAGGATTCTGGAGGGTTCATGGGAGTTTGCCCAACCAGTCCACATGTGCTTTGTGGATCTGGAGAGGGCATTTGACTGTGTTCCCCGGAGTATTCTGTGGGAGGTGCTTCGGGAGTATGGGGTACATGGCTCTTTGCTACGAGCCATTCAGGCCCTGTACAAACAAAGCAGGAGTTTGGTTCGCATGGCCGGGAGTAAGTCAGACTTGTTCCCAGTGAGAGTTGGACTCCGTCAGGGCTGCCCTTTGTCACCAATTCTATTCATAATTTTTATGGATAGAATTTCTAGGCGCAGTCAGGGGATGGAGGGTGTCCGGTTTGGTGACCTCAGGGTCACATCGCTGCTGTTTGCAGATGATGTGGTCCTATTGGGGACATCAGGCCGTGAACTTCAGCTTTCACTGGATCGGTTTGCAGCCGAGTGTGAAGCGGCCGGGATGAGAATCAGTACCTCCAAATCCGAGACCATGGTTCTCAGGCGGAAAAGGGTGGAGAGCCCTCTCTGGGTCGGGGATAGGCTCTTGCCTCAAGTGGAGGAGTTCAAGTATCTCGGGGTCTTGTTCACGAGTGATGGTACAAGGGAGCGGGAGATTGACAGGCGGATTGATGCTGGGTCAGCAGTGATGCGGGCTCTTTACCGGTCTGTTGTGGTAAAGAAAGAGCTGAGCCATAAGGCAAGGCTCTCGATTTACCGGTCGATCTACGTTCCCACCCTCACCTATGGTCATGAGCTTTGGGTAATGACCGAAAGAATAAGATCGCGAATACAAGCGGCCGAAATACTAAGCGACCTTCCTCCGCAGGGTGTCTGGGCTCTCCCTTAGAGATAGGGTGAGAAGTTCGGTCATCCGGGAGGGACTCGGAGTAGAGCCACTGCTTCTTCACATCGAGAGGAGTCAGCTGAGGTGGTTCGGGCATCTGGTTAGGATGCCTCCTGGACGCCTCCCTCGGGAGGTGTCACAGGCAAGTCCACCTGGGAGGAGACCCCGGGGAAGACCCAGGACACGCTGGCGTGACTATATCGCCCAGCTGGCCTGGGAGCGCCTCGGAATCCCCCTTGGAGAGCTAGTGGAAGTGGCTGGGGAAAGGGAGGTCTGGGCCTCATTGCTTAGGATGCTGCCCCCGCGACCCGAACCCCGGAGAAGCGGAAGCTAATGGATGGATGGATGGATGGATTTAATGCATCTTATAATTTTGGATTTTGTGATTCAGTTAATTATAAATCTTCAAAAATCATGGGAGTGGATTATGCAATTTCATATTTTACAATTCAATTAAAATACAATATTTTAGGAAGTGATTCAGTGCTTAAAGAAATGTCAAATTTTATGGTTCAGTTTAATTAAAGTAATTTAGGAAAGTGTACATGTATTCTATGGGGAACTTTAGGTCACCTACATATCACTCATATCAAATGCCATAAAACAGCTTTTAGATTTTTTTATGCAGGAGCCTAATGAAATAGATATTTTGTGTGCTGGTTTGTGTTTCAGCTTCTGTGTCTGGTGGGGGAAGCATTTGATGACCACAGCGATGACGTCTGTGGTGCCGTCGTCAACATTCGGACAAAAGGAGACAAGATAGCAATATGGACGACAGACTACGAAAATAAAGATGCAGTCGTACACATCGGGTGAGAGCAAAATGGGTGTTTATGGAGACTTTATAAAAAGAAAAGCTACGTTTATGGAGCACATTTGATGCACAAACTCAATTGGACGTGCTTAACATAAAAGAAAAATTAAACAACATAATAAACATGAATGAATATAAGACATAAATTAGATATAAATAAACTTTATTAGTGTTTAAAGAAACTTTATTAGTATTTAGTTGATGCTCCAGGTCATATTAAATGCTGTATGACTTGATATCTGGTGTTAGCCATCTTAGCCTTGTAGCTTCAGTAAAAAAAAAAAAAAAAAAAACTAAAAAAAGCCACTCCACACATTCATTGCCTGACCGATGACAGCTGGGATAAGTGTAAAAAATATGTAAGTTTGATTTTTTGCCAACCGTTTCTTTAAGAATGATTAATCATGTCATATTTACACCAAATTCTAGTTTCTCTGTAATCATCCATCAGAATATATTTTTATATACTTCTCCAGAACCTTGTGACTTTTTTTTCTTCCAGGGCCCAACTGATATCAATTGGCTGATATTAGAAATCAGATTATAATTTTGCTGATAATAGGCATATAATTGACTCTTTTTTTGTTTGGAATTTAAACGGATAGTCTCCTTATTATAGGGCTCTATGTAACAGCAGTAGACTCTGATAAATATGTAAATCTGGTAAATATGTAATATATAGTAATATAAAATACAGTAATATATAAAATGCACCCAACCTCACCTTTAGCCTGAGAATATCATTATAACATCTATTTTTATAAAGAGAATGAAATAAGAAAACATACAAGAAGAATTATTCCTCCCTTCCCACTATGCTCACCTATTACCAAGAGAAAAGCTCAGCTCGCTTAAGAGACTCCAGCATGGAAGGGAAGATGATTTCTCATCCATGTTAACTTTAACTAACCTACATAGCTGGCCTATTAATTAGAAAGTGCTGAAAGTGCTACTGTGGTTTATCCAGGCGACCCGCAGTCAGCTACTTGGGCAACCTGAATGTGCTCCTTGTGAATATGTAACTGTTGATTGATTTCCTTTAATGAATGTCAGCGCCTGCCGTTTGAGAAAACCCTGACGAATATGGTTGAAGTTAATAACGTCCTTGTGTTAAATTCTGCAGTTTCAGCACATACTGACCTATACACACACACACACACACACACACACACACACACACACACACTCTTTATCTAAAATGTGCCTGCTTTTTCCCTGCTGAGCTGCTGATTTTTGCTGATCTGCTGTTATATCTTCACAGGCGAGTCTACAAGGCCCGGTTAGGCGTGCCGCCCAACATCATCATTGGATACCAGTCACATGCAGACACAGCTACAAAAAGTGGCTCCACTACCAAGAACAAGTTTGTGGTCTGAGGACTGATCCAGTGCATGGTATTTCTCTTCATTCTCTTTTTTTTTGCATTTTTATGGTGTTTTTCCACTGTGCAACAATACCGTGTGGTGCCATTACTAATTTGATCATGTTTCCGCTGCCAAATATCTCATGAGGTACTGCATGGTACCGGCTCAACACGACTTGTCTTTTTTGGTTTTCCATTAGGCAGAAGTTGGTACCTTGTGCTTGGTACTTTTGGTACCTACTCCATCAAGGTCCCAAGCGAGCTGAGCCAATACCAAAAGGTGATGTCAAAATGCTACTGACTACCGATTGTTTGGAAAGAATGGTTAAATACACTATATTTCCAAAAGTATTCACTTACCCATGCAAATCATTGAATGCAGCTGTTCCAATCACTTCCTTGGTCACAGGTGTATAAACTACTAAAACTAATAAAATACTAAGCACCTAGGCCTGTCAGTGGTATTATAACAAAATGGAAGCAATTGGGAACCATGAAGTGGTAGGCCACGTAAAATAACAGCGGAGTCAATGGATGCAGAGGTCGCCAACTTTCTGCAGAGTCAATCGCTACAGACCTGCAAACTTCATGTGACCGTCAGATTAGCTCAAGAACAGTGCGTAGAGAGCTTCATGGAATGGGTTTCCATGGCCGAGCAGCTGCATCCAAGCTGCATCCAGCCCTGCATCACCAAGCTCAATGCAAAGCGTCGAATGCAGTGGTATAAAGCGCCCCCACTGCACTCTAGAGAAGTGGAGATGTGTTCTCTGGAGTGACAAATCACGCTTCTCCATCTGGCAATCTGATGAAGACATCTGGGTTTGGCAGTTACCAGGAGAAAAGTACTTATATGACTGTATTGTGCTAAGTGTAAAGTTTGGTGGAGGGGGGATTATGGTGTGGAGTTGTTTTTCAGGAGTTGGGCTCGGCCCATTATTTCCCATGAAAGGAACTCTTATTGCTTCCGCATACCAAGACATTGTCATGCTCCCAACTTTGTGGGAACAGTTTGGGGATGGCCCCTTCCTGTTCCAGTATGACTGCTCACCAGTGCACAAAGCAAGGTCCATAAAGACATGGAAAATTGAGTTTGGTGTGGAAGAACTTGACAGAGTCCTGACCTCAACCAGATAGAACACCTTTGGGATGAATTAGAGCGGAAACTGCGAGCCAGGCCTTCTCATCTAACATCAGTGTGTGACGCTTCTGGAAGAACGGTCAAAATTCCAATAAACACACTCTTAAAAACACAACCTTGTGTAATGCCTTCCCAGAAGAGTTAAAGCTGTTATAGCTCCAAAACGTGGGCCATCATCATATTAAACCCTATGGATTAAGAATGGGAATTCACTCAAGTTCATATGCGTGTGAAGGAAGACAAGCAAATACTTTTGGAAATATAGTGTACATATGTTAACGTTAGCTACCAGGTTAGCATTGCATATTGCATCACCTTTTTTGAGCACCCAGAATCGTCTCGTTGTCTCAGCTTTGATGTAGTTTTTGTCAAACTGTCCTGTTTTTTTTTCTTCCCCTCAGTCTTGCTGTTATGAGTTATCGTTCTCCTCCAAGTGCTGAAACTCAAGAGAACGTGGGTCATGCAGCAAGACAACAACCCTAAGCTCACAAGTCGTTCTACCAAAGAATGGTTAAAGAAGAATAAAGTTTTGAATGGCCAAGTCAAAGTCCTGACCTTACTCCTATATAATCCTATATAATCCTATATATTGTTGTGGAAGGACCTGAAGAAAGCAGTTACCGGAAATGTTTAGTTGCCATAATTGCTGCGCTAGAGGGTCACACCAGATACTGAAAGCAAAGGTTCACATAGTTTTGTCACTCCCAGATCTATAATATTGGATCATTTTCCTCAATAAATAAATGATCAAGTCTAATATTTTCCTCTTATTTGTTTCATTTGGTTCTCTTTTTCTGCTATTAGGACTTCTAGGACTATTATGAAAATCTGATAAAGTTTTAGGTCAAATTTATGCAAAAATATAGAAAATTCTTAAGGGTTCACAAACTTTAAAGCACCACTGTATGAGGAAAAATCGGATTTGGACTCCTTTAACCAGCTGTGTGAACATAGCCATGGTTACAGAGAGTGCACTCAGCATACACTGCAATTTCAATTTAACTTTCTAATGTTTTTCACTGCTTTTTGTTACAGCAGGTGCGACATCAGTGCCGTTTTAATGACGAAACCAAAGTTACACCTAACGAGAGCCAGTGAGAGGTTCGGCTTGTGCTACATACAGGAAAGAAAAACGGTGGAATGCCATGGAAAGTTCCTCTGGACTTTTGTTAATACAGACATGCTAAAACAGTGTCTTATAACTAACTGTACAGTGTATAAATGCAGAACAATATTATTTTTTTTTCTGTGTTGGTTTATGGCTGCTTTGGGAATCAAAGAGATAACTGATTGTATGTGTTTTATTACTTGTTTACTTTGTTGAAAAAACATCCTGTAGAAAGCTACAATATTCTAATTGATTTCATTTGCTTTAGTTTTATATTGATGTTGATTTGCATACTGGTTCGTCTTGATGAACATAATCATTTTATTTTGGTTTGTGTCTTTTTTGCCACCTTGAAATTAAACGATTTCAAGAAATCCTTCAAATCCGTTCGGTTGTAAATGTGTATGATTGGCATTTTCTGTTGCGTTGTATTCCTGGTGTGTATAGTAATACAAATGATAAAAATGAAAAGATTTGGAAGCCTTGATTAATGGAGGTAAAAATGATGATAGGAATGAAAACTGTGAGATGAATGTAAATAAATGTGTACAGTTCATTGTCTTAATCCAGTAATGATCTTTGTGCTGCTGTCATCATGCGTGTGCTGCTCGTTCTTGTTTCCACCTCCGTTTTGTCAACAGTGAGATGGACACACCTGTCAGCCGCACGCTGAGCCTGAGCACCAGCAAAGAAACAGTTAAGGAGTCTCTAGTTTCTTAGAAACACGTTCAAGTCTAAAAGTCTACATAGAAAATCTGGGATTTGTATTTGAATTTGGAAATGAAGAAAAGATTTGAAAGATGTAAAAGTTTGAAACATTAAAAATGTAAAGGAAATCCAATACTGGTGGTTCACTTGCGGTTTTGGATGGTAAAAAAATGGCTAGACATTCATCTTGGTTCTTCTTAGTTATCTGAGTCAGTAAGTTTCTCTACAATGAACCATTTCCCATTAGACCCCTCTGAATGACTCACCAATAGATATGATTTTGTAAAAACTAAAGTTCTCCCTAAAATATTTTATATTAATTTATATATAAATAATGTATATATATTTATTAATATTATTATTATTATTCAAGCCAGCTTTAGATCCTTTTAATTAGATAGGGTTTAGAATGGCTTTGAAAACAGTTTGCTGGAAGCCTTAGCTGAACCATTTTTTAATTCCTACTACAAGCATTGCCCATCACACCTTTTACATGGTTCAGGAGTGACATGAGATACAAATATCATGAGGGGCTCAAAAGAAAAGGAGGCTTGGTTTCTTAATGTAACCCTAAAACTCTTCAGACTAGTTACTCTGTTACTCTGCTGCTGCTGTAATACTGTGAATTTCCCCGCTGTGGGACCAATAAAGGATTATCTTATCTCTTATCTTAAAAATACTGTGTTGGCATTAGAGGTGAGCAATATCCCAAAATGAAATGTTGAATGTGAAATACTATGAATGTGAAATGAAATACTTCAAGAACTTTTTAGTAATACAGAATATATCATGGTACTTATTTTTTCTGACACCTGATGTTAGCACAGATGAAAAAGAACCACATTTTGACTATGAAATGGTTTGTATTCAGCATTTTACACACTGTGCTACACTAAAACCAATTTAACTTGGCTTTTGTGACACTGTGTTTACTGGGTAAACAGTAATGCACATGTTACCAGCTCAGTTGTTGATGTTTTATTTATCATCCAGCAGATGGCAGCATTTCTTTTTTTAGAAATAAGGAGTGCTCTCTTTGTAGTAGAAAAGCAGTTGTGAAGTGTTTACATACTGATCCTTGCTAGAAAAAGCAGTGAAATCAGCATGTGTTGTGTTTTGTTGTTGGTATGCTGGTCAACCAACATGTCCATGCTGGGGTGACCAGTATGAAATGCTTGCTGGTTTGTGCTGTTTTTTTGCAACAGGAATAACATCCACAAGAAGCCCAGAAAAGCATATTGTAACATTGTTCATCACAATAGCAATAAATATTGTCATATTGCCCAGATGGAGAGTAGGAAGGTAGATATTCTGTGTGTCCAGGAGACCAGATGGAAAGGAAGCAAGGCCAGGAACATTGGAGGTGGATTCAAACTGTTCTATCCTGGTGTAGATAGGAAGAGAAATGGAGTAGGGATAATCCTGAAGGAACAGCTTGTGAAAAGTGTTCTGGATATAAAGAAAGTGTCAGACAGGATCATGAGCCTGAAGTTGGAGGTTGATGGTGTAATTTTGAATGTGGTCAGTTCATATGCACCACAGGTTGGTTGTCAGAGGAGAAAGAGGAAATTTGGAGTAAGATGGATGAAGTGGTAGATGGTGTCTCTAGAGAGGAGAGATTAGTAATTGGTGCAGACTTCAATGGACATGTTGGTGAAGGGAACAGAGGGGATGAAGAGGTGCTGGGTATGTATGGTGTGAAATGCGAAAGGTCAGATGGTTGCAGATTTTACAAAGAGAATAGAAATAGCTGTGGTGAACACGTATTTTCAGAAGAGGGAAGAACACAGGGTGACATGCAAGAGTGGAGGGAGGTGCACACAGGTGGATTATATCCTTAGCAGGAGATGCCACCTAAAGGAGATTGGATATTCTAAAGTGGTACCAGGGGAAAGTGTAGCAAGGCAGCATAGGGTGGTTGTCTGTAGAATGAGATTAGAAACAAAGAAGAGGAAGAGAGTAAAGACAGAGCCAAAGATTAAATGGTGGAAGCTGAAGGAGGAGGATGGTTGCAGGCAGTTCAGGGAAAAATTGCAACAGGCCCTTGGGGGCAGTGAGGAGCTACCTGAGGACTGGGAAACTACAGCTAAGGTGGTGAGAGAAACTGGCAAAAATGTGTTGGGTGTTTTGTCTGGTCAGAGGAAAGATGACAAGGAAAGTTGGAGTGACAAATGGTTTCAAGGTGAAGGTAGGGTTACATCAGGGATCAGCTTTGAGCCCCTTCTTGTTTGCAATGGTGATGGAAAGGTTGACAGATGAGCTCAGGCAGGAGGCTCCATGGACCATGATGTTTGCAGATGACATTGTAATCTGTGGTGAGAGTAGAGAGCAGGTGGAAGAGAATCTGGAGAGGTGGAGGTTTGCACTGGAGAGGAGAGGAATGAAGGCCAGTAGAGATAAGACGGAATACATGTGTGTGAATGAGAGGGAGGCAGGTGGAAAGGTGAAAATGCAAGGAGTAGAGGTCGTAAAGGTGGATGACATCAAATATCTTGGGTCATCCAGAGCAATGGACAGTGCAAAAAAGAGGTTAGGAAGAGGGTGCAGGCAGGATGTAGTGGGTGGAGACAGATGTCAGGGCTGATGTGTGACAGAAGGATAGCAGCAAGAGTGAAAGGGAAGGTTTACAAGACAGTAGTGCATCCTGCTATGATGTATGGTTTGGAGACTGTGGCTCTGTCTAAAAGACAGGAGGCTGAGCTGGAGGTGGTGGAGATGAAGATGCTGAGATTTTCGTTGGGAGTGACAAGGATGGACAGGATTAGAAATGAGCAGATCAGAGGGACAGTGAAGGTGGAGTAGTTTGGAGATAAAGCCAGAGATGCCAGGTTGAGATGGTTTGGACTTGTGTTGAGGAGGAATAGTGGATATATTGGGCAAAGAATGTTGGAGATGTAGCTGCCGGGTAGAAGGAGAAGAGGTAGACCTCAGAGAAGGTTTATGGATGTAGTGAAGGTGGACATGGAGATGGTTGGTGTAAAAGTAGAGGAGGCAGTGGATAGGGCAAGATGGAGGCAGATGATCCGCTGTGGCGAGCTCTAAAGGGAGCAGCCGAAAGAAGAAGAAGAAGAAGATATTGCCCAGCCCTTGTTCCCATGGTAACAGAGCTTTTGTGACACTGTTCTTACTGGGTGAACAAAAATGCACATTTTTACCAGCTTAGTTGATGTGTTTCATTCATCATCCGGCAGATGACAGCATTTCTTGCTTTTAGAATGTGGAGTTAAGTATAAAATTGAACATCTCCATGTCTTGTTGATGCACAATAACTGGATATTTACTGAATTCAATTTTAGGTTTTATTACATTATATATTCTTCCAAAAAATGATAAAAAAGTGGAGCTTGTGCACTAAAGCAAACAGACAGTGCCATATATAAAAGTATGTTTTAACTTTTCATTCAGAAAATCAACAACAGGTCACTTGACCAGGGGTATCCAAACATTTGAATGCAACTATAAGACAATTTGTATTTTTGTTATTCTACAGATACAAATAAATAAGAAGCCAAGTATTTTCTCTTAAAGATGTAGATTCCTAAAGACAAAAATTTTGAATTTTCATCCAAACATTTCTGGAATGAAGTCTACACTTCCATTTAGTCATTATTGATCAGGGCTTTAAATGTGCAGAGACAAGCTGACCAGACAATAGAGAGCCATGAAGGAGATGACTGTTCAGACAGCGTTAAAAAATGACTGTAATTATGGGCCTGTGTAATGGACGTGTGGTCTTGACTGTGTCCACTGTTACGCATTTTCAGTTCAGGCGGTTGCGTTTTCGAGGGAAATAATAATAGGGGACTGACTTTTTCACTGAGCTTTGGGATGAATCATTACTGTCAGTCAGAATGGTGGAGTGTAATTGCAGGCAGAATTTTGTCTCCAGCAGAAAAAGAGGGTAAAAGACGACTTATATTGCGAAAAAAAAACAACATTTAAACTGAAGCACTGAGCCATTTCTTTAACAAAGTTAATCATTATTGTGTAGGTTTCTTTCCTTCACTGTTCTTCACTGCAATACCAGTAACACTTTCTCAAACCATGCTACATAACACTGTCATAAACATGTCATACACTGTCATAAATGCGTCATTCTGCATTATTCAGAAGTCATAAGGGTTATGGACGGTCATGCTGCATTATAAATCACGCGATTATAGCTTTTACTAATATAACAGTGTCAGTGTTGTAATCATCATTTTAGCAAAAACTAGCATGTCACATAAGCTGTCAGGACATCAAACATTATTACAGGTTATATGTTTATAGCATGGATATTTCAATGACTCCTTCACATCCCTCTACTTTACAGATGCAGGTTGGAGAACAACCTAACATGGGGCACAATTTAACACAGACTTTTTATTGCCACATTTGTTAAAATGGTTCTACATAGTGCCCAAAAGGGTTCTTCTTGACATTATAACAATAGAAGATCACTTTTCATGAAGGTTCTATAAAGAACCATTGACAACACATCCTCCATCAATGTGAACAATATTTTCATCATGCAAAGAAGCCTTTAATCATGCAAATGGTTCCTTGTGTGTTTATGGTTCTATATTCTTTTCTAAAAACCCTAGAAGAATAATCATTATATTTCTTTTCATTTATGCTTTAATAATAATAATAATAATAATATATATATATATATATATATATATATATATATATATATATATATATATATATATATATATATATATATATATGTATATATACATGAGTTTTTTTGGAAATTTATTTTGTTAGTATCAAAAAGTTTCAAATGATATTGAGCTCTAACAGCTGTGGTGTATCTGTGTTGTTCAGTTTTAGGTGCCTGGGCTGTGTTGGGTTGGTGTGCATATCAAATTTAAAGGTTGCATTGGAGACTGAGAAACCCTGCACTTTAGATCATTTTCTGGGTGTCTGTAGGTTCATCCGCTGGCTGCTGAAATTCCCTTTTAATGGGAGAAATGCAGAACACATGCTTTGGTTGTTAATGCTGAATATACGCCATATGGCATCATTATTGGAAAAATCCCAAGACAGCAGCGTACACTCTGCTCAAGATGGAGTTCTGCGTTATTGGTAGAAATTGAACATAATCTTATGAGGAATATGTAAAATACTCTATTGCTGCTTGTATAGTGTAATGATCTGTAATGGGCTTCAAGATCACAACCTCTGGATGAGCTGCTTCTTTAAAACGTAATTCTGCCCTACATTCCTTAATGTTACAGCTTCATAGACATTTGACTCAATTTTTCTACCAGCCTGTATGTGTTCCACCATGTTCTATATCTACCAGTCTGTATGTGTTCCACCATGTTCTATATCTACCCTCCTGAATGTGTTCCATTATGTTCCACATCTACAAACCTGAATGTGTTCCACCATGTTTTGTATCTACCATTCTGTATGTTCCACCAGGTTCTATATCTGCCATCTTTTATGTTCCATCATGTTCTACATCCACCATTCTGTATATGTTCTACCATGTTGTATATCTACCATCCTGTGGTAGATATACAACTACTTCTACTATCCACCATGTTCTATTTCTAAAATACTGTATGTTCCACCATATTCTGTATCTACTATCCTGTATGTGTCCACCATGTTTTATATCTACCATCCTGTGTGTTCCACCATGTTCTATATCTAACATCTCCACCATAGGTTCTCTAGGAATGAGTAGCTTCTGCGGTCCTGAGGTTTTAGTGGTCAATCTGAGGTGATATGTCTGCCGAGTACAGATGATGATGCTTTTGAAATACACACAGTGCTGCCCTCTGGTGGTCACCGTGGTGTTTCCTGCATGTTTGACTTTGAAGGACACGGGTAGGATGTTTTGTTTTTGCTTAAAGCATCTTCTATATTTTTATGTGTGCGCACAGTGGCATAAGTGTGTAGAAGGGTGTTGTGGGTGGGCATTATGTTTTGATTTTTCTTGGCTCAGAAATAGCAATCAATGAAAACAATCATATTGACCAAGAATGTCCACTTTGCCTAATCAATAGTTCAATTCCTCTGCGAGTCTTAACTTTCCTTCCAGCTGAGATTGTAACTGGAGCAAAAAAATGCTTGAAAAATCGGTGGTGTTCAGCAGCTGTTTCCTGAAAAGAGCCCTTTAGATGATCTCTGAAGTGGCTGCGAAACGGCATCGAACCTTACTTGATACTTTGTCCATCAACATTGGTTTCCAGGAAAACAATGCTTGATAACACTTTCCTTGATCATCCCTTAAGTTCTCTGCATTAACCAGACAAATATGAGATACAAACTACAAAGTACTAGGTAATTATTGTGGGTAACCTGACAGTATGTTCAAATGGAATTTAACTAAAATCATGCTGAAATGCCCAACAAGTTCCAGGAATTAACAATGATGGTTCTTCAAGGGTTCTTTAGTAAAGGGAGTGGTTCTATTTAAAACCATGATTTCCATGAAACCATGAAAGAAAAGGTTCCTTGCATGATGGAATGATTCTTTGCATTGATGAAGAATGTGTTGAATATGGTTTTTGAAAATGGAGCAAAGTTATATTGCTAAATAAAACTGTAAATTCCAAAGACGTCTTAGTAGAAATCAGCAGAAGTAAATTCTACTTTCAAAAGAAAGGCTTTTGTATTAAACACTGATATAGGCAGTATGTTTATTATTATATGATTAAAAAACAACAAGGTTTATGAAATGACTGCGGTGATGGGTGACTGAACATACTTCTCCTCTTTTAGCAATCATTGCTGCTTGGCAACAACACTCGATAGGAATTATATTTCTTGGAGAAATTACTGTTTATCTTGATTATGGCTAATAAAACTAAACTATTTATTGAAAAAAAATGTTTATTGTATGTTGGCTGTTTTATAAAAGCAATCAGCCAGTGCATTACATTGATTTTATTATTGAATGAGGGTTAATATAAATAATATAAGGATATATAAAACTTTTACCTGTGATAAAATCACTGCAGTGTAAGATCTCAAGTATTATTACTTAATTTTACTATGTCCTTTATTTGCTTATCCTGTAGGTCCAAAGTGCTATACACTTCTATAACCCAAGAGGTGCTCAGCCAGTTTGCACTGAAGTCTACATAGTTACTAAAGCCTTAGTATGTAATTGCCCTGGGGATTTAAGACATTGATAACTAGAATTTAAGAAACAGTACTCAATGGATTCTTTGCTTGATTTCAAAAATGCCTTAACCTTTCAATAGTTCTTGGCCTGTTTCGTCTATCAGTGATTGTATTTTGCTCTTTTTCTACAGATTTTCTCATAGAGACATCTTTGAAGAGCCTGCGGCCTCTCAGGGCTTGAAAGGAAACTCAAACCTTTTCTAAAATTTATTTATTTATTTTTTGTGGAGTGACTGATTAAAGAAACATCCAGTATCAGGAGAGCAGCACGAATCCAGCGAGTGTAATTCATCATGGGGATAAATAATGCAGCAGGGAGGCTGTGAGCCGCACTCACACAAATGGAAGTGGACGGCCTTAGAAGTGGCTTATTGTGCAGAAATGATTGCTTTTCCTCCACTGCAAAATGCCCCTCTGATTAAATGCATCAGTGTATCAGAAGTAAGCGAGCTTTGTGCAGTTTACGAGTGCTTTATGTGTGCGTGAGTCGCTCATATTTCAAACTTAGGTCAGCTAGCTAATGCTTCTGTGACAATCAGAATTCCGAAAAAGCAAACTTCTCAAAGAATCAAACTGAGATACAAACTCTTTGATTGCGTTGAAGCCCAAACAGGACTGTTTTGTTATGAACAGATTATAGATGGGATTTTCATTCAATGTCATCAGGATGTGGAAAAAAGTTATTACCCCATTATTTTATTTTAGTTTATGTTTATGTTTTTGCTTGCAACATAAAAGCCTGGCAACCAAAGTAAAAACAACCCAAAAGGGCATAAATAGGAAGGATAAGCATTTATATAAAAACAAAAACCTCAAAATGAAATATGAACCCTGTTCACGAATGTACCAGCTTAATCCAAAGTGTCCAAGGAATTCATCTGCATTAAAGGAAGAGTAATTATAGAACAGCCCTTTTAATTGGATGATCTGTGCTGTAATTAATTGATGAATTAATCTAATAATCAACATACTTTTTGACTCAGTATATTGCTCAACAATTAACAAAAGAAATCCCATCGAGATGCAATATACTGAGGGAAAATCTTTATTAGTCTAGAGTTAATTTAATGTTAATTGGTTAATTACCATTGCCTAATAAAGTCATTATTTGCACTGTGGCAAGACATCACAACAGAGGCAGAGATTAAATACACACGCACACATAATTTTCTCACTTGAAGGGAGCTGAGACACACACAACGGCCACTTTAGTAGAAACAGCTGTCTTGTACTACTAATGACTGGACATTTTATTGGAAAGTACCTTGTACTTCCACTCACTGGCCACTTTATTAGAAATACCTGCCTCATGCTTCCATGTACTAGCTATTTTATTAGAAACACCAGCCTTGTACTTCCACTCACTGGCCACTTTATTAGAAATACCTGCCTCATGCTTCCATGTACTAGCTACTTTATTAGAAACACCAGCCTTGTACTTCCACTAACTGGCCATTTTATTAGAAACACCTGCCTTGTGCTTCCACTCAGTGGACACTTTATTGGAAACACCTGCCTTGTACTTCCACTCATTGGCCTTTGTGGGTGGTCGGTGATTTTTTTTTTTTACGATATTACAGCAGGTTACACAAAGCCTATTCAGCCACGCGATGGCAGCACACGCAGGGTTGAGCATGCCACCCATATGACCACATTTTTTTCCCAAGATATAGCAAAATTACACGCATTAGTTGAGAGTACAGGCTAACATAAACCCAACAAACAATGAAGCATTCTCCTGTAAAGCATGCCTCCACACTTGACAAGCACATTTACCCCAAAGAAGATGGCAAATTAAAATTTGAGAGATGAAATTTACATAATAAAGATGCAAGAAAGCAGCAAACTTAAAAACCCAACCATTAAGCATCCTAGAGCATTCTGATACAACAGGCATGGAATTTTTTTTCCACTTATATCTCATCTCTGATGATGATGCAGATCACTGCCAACAAGGACAATGCAATTTTTTTTTCTTTAACTTGAGTGACATTTTGTATTTGGTTTTGGAAATTGGCATTCTTTCTCAGTTTCAGGTCTTGCCTTTCCAGATTTCCCAGACACATCTTTTCAGAATCTGCAGCTTCAAATTCAATGTAAATTCACATGAACACACTTCACTCCTAAAAACCTGAAACCTTGACCAAAATAATGGCAGACAGTTGAATGCTTGCTAAGCAGTGATTGGAGGACAAAATGAAGTAGACGTTTAGGTGAAACATGAAGATTGTTGGGATTATAAATGACTGCAACAAAATTAAAAATTTGATTTTTTTCTGATGTGCTGCTGCTAAAGTTTCTACTGCTACTTGCTCTCTGTGTCAAAACATCTGTTAAGAAGTTTTCAGAATTGGTTGTGGGGGGGCCTTTAGTGGCTCCAGCCTTGGGCATGTGCCCATAAAACCTTTTAGATGATCCAGGCGTGCTTGTGCTTCCACTTACTGTCCACTTTATTAGAAACACCTACCTTATAGCTCCACTATATAGGTGAATAATTGTGGTTTGTAGCTTGACAGCTCATCAGTCTCTCTCTACCCCATTCATCATTGCTCACAGGTTCTCCATCCATTAAGAGCTATCATAAATACAGTCACATTTTTTTCTGTGAGACATTGGGGTGGTTGGTGGAAATGAGAAGCCCAGCTGGGCGTGGTCAGCATAGCAGTAATAAGAGAAGCCATGCAAGCCAAAAACTGATCCTAGTAATTGTATGTACAAAGAACAAAAGTGGACCAAGAACAGACCCCTGAGGAACACCACCGCTGAGCATGTGCAGGGCTGAGAGGCTGACTTTAGCTGTCGAACAGCAAGGTGAAGCTTGAAGACAGTTGTTTCTAAAAAAGTGGCCAAGGAGTGTCTAAACAGAACTGTAATTTCTGAGCAATAAATAATGAAGCTAAACTGTCTCATACAATTATAACACTTGGTAGTAAAGAATAACTTATGCTGAAGTAGCTGTCAGGTAGAGGAACTTCACCCAGCTGTCAATCATTTCTAGCTCTTTTATGATGGTGGCGCCCCCAGAGAGGCGTGGCAGTGTGTGGAAAAATTAGGCACACCTCAGTAATCTTTAATATTGTTTCATGAAATGTAATTAAAAAGGCTTTATCATTGGGTTTGGGACAGGCTCAGTAATGAACTGTCTCTATTCATGCAGGGAGCCATTAATACACACACACACACACACACACACACACACACACACACACATACACATGCATAGATGCAGATGCATGCTTAGGAATACATCTCATGCTCAGTCCATGATCCAATGAAAGGCAACGAAAGGTGAGGGGACCAAATGGCCACATCAAACGAATTTGCAGGCACATCTCTCTCTCTCTCTCTCTCTCTCTCTCTCTCTCTCTCTCTCTCTATATCTATCTCTCTCCTTCTCTCTCTCGTTCCCTCCCTGTCCGTTCTTGCTTAAGGTCATTTAATCCTTCTGCTTTTATTATCTCTCCTCTCAGAGGGTGATTATGTTTCAATGACGGACGAGGCGAAAGAGAGAGTGAGTGAAAAAGACAGAAAGTAAAGCTAATAAGTTAATGCGAAGAGGCTGGATGATACATCACCGCGGCAACTTAATGATATGCCGAGCCTCCCTCCATTACTTGCAGGCCAATATGGGAGATTGCATTTCATAGCCTCTCTCTCTCTCTCTCTCTCTCTCTCTCTCTCTCTCTCTCTCTCACTCTTGCTCTCTCTCTGAGAGTGGATGTTAGTCCTCTCTAGTGTTCTAATGTTCTACCTACTTTATTCATTTGCCCGATATGTACAGAGTAAGATGGCAAAATGGCTTTTCATAATTCAGTAAAGTCCTATCTCCCAATCTGGCCACTGAGATGAGATATTGAATGTGTGTGTGTGTGTGTGTTTGAGTGGGACTCCAGTGATGTGGTAGTTATGGCATGCTAGGAAGGGTATGTGCTAGTCTTAGGGTTACCAGGTGTCTGTTTTTGATAGTCCTGTTTTGAGCTCCATTGTCAGTTGGTACATGTGCATGTCTGGCATCTGTATCTAGTGTCAGAATGAAGTGCTCATTTTGGGCAGTTAATTTACCTAATGTTTTTGTTTGTTTGCCTTGTATTAACTTGGCCACAAGCTGAGATATGATTCACTGCGATAGTGCAGTTTGACTGGGCTGTAAGCAGAATACTTGTAACACAACCAGACTGGTCAAATGCGTGCAATTAAAATAGAACTTAATGAGGATTCAAGAGGCAAAGTTGAAAAACAGCCCAAATCCAAATGTACATCACAAAGGAGACCCAAATAAACAATCCAAATTGGAAAAGACAAAAATCAGTATCCAGAAAAGCAGGCAATAAAAACCATACATAGGATGAGCAAAATACATAATATACACTCAGTATATCTTTAGAAGATGCAGTAACTCTCAAAAATCTAGACTATAAGCACAGGCTATATACAGTACTAACTAAACAAGACATCACAATCAGATACAGATGAGACTCGAGAATTCTGGGAGAATTCTGGGAGTCTTTCATGAGAACAGGGTCAGATGGATGCATGACAATACTCTTCACTGTGAAAGCACAATTTGACTGGGCCACAAGCCACGAGAATTTGTACTAAGACTCTGCAAGTTTGACTGGGGTGCAGACTAAGATACTCTTTACTGTAGTTGCAGAGTTTGACTGGTCTGCAAGCTGGTAGACTCTTTACCTATACACTGTTGGACTATACACTGCTGTAGTGGAATTTGAATGGGCCATGAGTCAGGAGACCCTTCACTGTGGCAGCAGAATTTGATTTGGATGCGAACTGGCAGACTCCTTATCGCTGTAGGGGTTTTGACTGGGCCATGAGTCAGGAGACTTATCACTGTGGTAGCAGAGTTTGACTGAGCCACAAGCTGGAAGACTAATCACTGTAGTGGAATTTGACTCAGGAGACTCTTCACTGTGGTAGAAGACTTTGACTGAGGCACAGAACTGAGAGATTATTCACTGTAGTAGCAGAACTTGGCATGACTGCAGGAGACTCTTCATTGCTGCAACAGAGACTGACTGGGCCATAAGCAGGGACACTGTACACTGTGGTAACAGTGTTTGACTAAGCCATGAGGCAGGAGACTCTTCACTGCTGTAGTAGATTTTGACTGGGCTGTCAGTCAGGAGACTCATCACTGCTGTAGCAGAGTTTGAGAGAGACTCTTCCTCAATGTAGTAGACTGGGCCACAAGCCAGGATCATCACCACTGTAGTGTAGTTTGACTGGGTCAAGAGCAGGAAGACTTTACACTGTAATAGCAGAGTTTGACTAGGCTGAGAGCCAGGACTTTAACCGCAATAACAACTTTAACTGGGCTGTAAACAGGGAGGCTCTTAACTGCAGTAGCAGAGTTTGACTAGGTTATGAGCCAAGTGACTACACATTGTGTTCGACAGAGTTTTCTCCCTGGCTTCTGGGGAACTGCCTGTGTTTATACATGTGTATGTTTTGTTTGCTGTTGATTTGTACTGTTATACCTAACGGCACTATAAATGCACTTTATCTAAATTCAAATTTGTAGTATTATTATGGGACCATCAACCAGACATTACAATATCCAGTTAAGTTTAAAGTGCGTCCATTATTTGAAGTCGATAGGTAGTGTTGCAGCACTGTCTTTGTGCTTCTCTCTTTCACATGCACAAGTGATCACATTGTGTGCTGCATCTCAACCACATATACTCTGTAGTACACCACCAATGGACATAGTATTTAGTACAGTAGTATACAGATTGAGACAGATTGAGCCTGTGTAAACAATATTAGGCTACATTATGGAGTGAATTTAATGAATTATACATGTATATCTGTTTTGTGCATTAGTTAGAAGAAGGTTACAGAAGGCTTGATATCTCATTGAATTACTGTGTGACATACTGCCAGAACACACTGTTGGCTAGAAAATGTATTTGTACAGCCTTTATAGACTTTGATGTACAAGGTTTAATAAGAAAATATGAAGGAAGTGATAAAAACAGAGTAGGACTTTGTATTGACATGATAAAAGGTCTCACCATAGACATGCAGACATGGTGACATATTGGATGCTTGCTGAACACCCCCACCAATGAACCCCCACCTCTGCAGAGGCTGAGTGAGAGAGTGGGTTTGAGTAGGTGTCCCAGTAAAGTGAAAGGTGAATGCAGTTCTTTCTCTGTAAGTTCACTAACTGTTTTATTTGGCTTTGGAAAGAAAGTGTTACTGAAGTCCAAACTTTGTGCCTTAGTGTGCCATCTAAAATACACGGCTATCATAGTGTGTACTGTAGTTAAAAGCATGGAATGAAACAAGTTTGTAGACTACAAACTGAAAAGATGAGTGAAAGGTTGTGTGCTGGCCTGGTCAAAGTGAATTACTTCTGAGAGATGTAATAGTGCTCCACCAAATGTTACATAACATGACAAACACCATAATAAATTCTATTTCATTACTGTACGGACGAAATGAAGTTTGTTAGATGATCCCTTGAGGGATGAGGGTTCACATAAATATGGTTGTAAACGTCAGCAGCAGAATTTGTTCAGAATTCATGGCAGTCTGACAATTTTTTTTCAAATAAAAAAAATAGCCCACAATATTAGCCATGACAGCTCATATAACTTAGTTATTTTACACTATGTAGCTTGTTAATTAGCAAGCTGACAGCTTGCTACACATCTATGAACAACAATAAAAGAAAATCAATGCACCATGATTCTCACTCAAGTCTCAAACTTCCCCAAAAAATTCTCTTACAAAGTTTGCTTAGCTAGCTATACTGCTCACTGAGCCTATTCTAGCCAAGGGCAAATGAAATCCAAAAAAAAAAATCCATTCTGGGTTGTCCCTTATGCTTTGTCTCACTTTAACAGAAAGGGGGCACCTGACTGCTGTTTTTCATAACGTTTAGAGGCAGCTGATTTTCAAACTGGTGCTAAAAGAAAAAAAACTAATTGGAAATAAATTGGTAGGCATCTAGACAGACACAAAGATATCTTACATAATACACTGGTAAATGCCTCAAAGAGAGCCACTGAATAATTGTTAAAGATGAAATATCTTGCACTGAAAGGCTGCAGCATGCAAAGTGGACACCTGCTTGCAAAGGTTTCCTGTCAAACTGATACAACTTCCCACAGAGAAATCGGAAAATCCTTATAGTTGTGAACAGCTTAGTTTATTATAAATGTCAGGTGTTTTGTGTATGTGAGGGCGGCAGGCACATGCACAGATAGCCCCTCGGGGGCTTAAGACCCTGCTCCTTTGTCCTCAAGCTGCACAAGTGCCTTATTGGTTGGTGTGCACAATAGCTGTATTTTATGTCCTCTGGTGTTTTTCAAAATCTGTTTCAGGGAGACAAGCCTCGCCTCAGGCATATAGCTTGTGGGTTGGCTGAAATTCTATGAGATTTATTGCTCTTGGGTGCCCCATCTGGTGCAGTACCACCACTTGTAGTTCTGTTGAGTAACTCTGACCAGACCAATGTTACCAAAACATTAGACATCCTAGTGGATAATCTTTTCACATTCCATAATGTGGATATTTTGAACAAAATGTAAATATAAAAAGAATTCTAAGGAGCGTTAACCTGCTATACCTTATTGTGTAAAACAGGGATTTATATGAAACTCTGTGGAGCTCTGAAGTTAAATATTATTTGGTGATTGAATAATGTAGTGAATAATGACAGTTTTGCACATCATTGACTGATGTTCAATTTCCAATATGGGTAATATAACATTGGTGCTTTTGACTGCCTTTTAACTATGTTAGTGTTTATCAGAATTATGATTACACTGTGTCTCTTGATAAATGTAATTACAGTAAACAGAAAATTACATTAAATTGTACTCATGCTCTTGTTGTGGGCCTAGCAGATGGAACATCTGAGACTGAGACTAGGATGCTTACAGCTTGTTTGCATAGGGATTGTTTGCATATCGCTAATAGGCCCTTTTCACAAGAAGCAAAAGTGCATAAACACTGGGTAAAACAACTTCTACTCTTGCCTTACAGACAGTTATTAACATCAGAAATACAGGCATTCGTATCACTTCAACTCACCACAGAAAGGTCTCACTTTATCTTTATCATAGTTGCCAAGATTGAAATTCGAGAGTGTGTCAGAACTGTTGTAGAACAAAATGCACAACAACTAAACTAAAGAAATGATATAAATGCTTCATGGAAAAGGTACTTGCTATCAGACTACAGTAATCTCAGCTAACATCTACAGAGTGATAAATCAATGGAGGATGAAAAAAAAACTACAACTGAAACACTAGATTAGATATGTTAGCTGGAGATGTTCAAACAACTTGCTAACAATAAACTAGTTGGCAAAAAGTGAAACGTGCAAAAATGCCAGCAGGGGGCGTGCTGGGTCTCAGGATTCATAGCACCACAGTGCATGATTTACACAAACACGGGCTCCAGTGAACAAACATCTACCCCCTGTTGAGCACTGGCTGTGGCAGCAACTTTAAAGCACAAATTACATGTTAACATTAGTCAGCAGCATGGAAATGTTGACAGAGGTTTTTTGCTTCTGTATGACAAAGTATATTCCTTTTCTAATAGCACAAACTCATTTTCCTCTGCCATGTCCATTGTCATCAGACAAACCACTGAAACTGAGATAAGACTGTGTTTGCTTCAAACAGGAACACTTGAATAGGCTGTACACACTGTACTCATCATCATTGTTACATTAGAAAAAGCAGTTTTACCCTGCATTGGTTATAATATGGTTATAATATGGTCACTAAAGTGAATACCATGATAAAAAAACAATGTACCATGCAACCATACCTTTCATAGCCAGATACTCAAACTGACGACTGGTTGACTGGTCAGTCGTCTAATCTCACTAAAACATTTCAGTTCAATTCCTTGGATTCCAACTGAGACTTTGCTGGTCGTAGTGTGTCTTGGCACACTCTTACTGCTGTAACAGTTATGGACTATGCCAATTTTGTTTTCATTCACATTAATCTCCCAAATGGCTCACAGCTTTCCATTTTACTACTGGCTTTTTAATGCAGGCAGTTATTTTTTTACTTTGGTAGAAGTCCTTGGTCTGCCACTGCTATTCCCAGCACACAAGCTCAAGCGAATATTACAAACCTTTTTGCAGTATTAAGCACTGCAGGGTGTGTTTGCATCTTTTCTTTATCTTAATAGTTTGTACTTGACACACAGCCCCCAGAGTCTACCTGCTCCTGTTTCAGCTCTATTACTTTATTGCCATTAGCCCAAATCTCAAACTAATAGCCGGAGTCCTGTATCTAGACACATGCAGGCATTGCATGCTCATATATACACAGACCTGTGAGGTTTACACTATTACAGATGGAAGAAATATTCTCTGTAATTAAAGAAAAAACCTCCTCAGAGAATATAAACATCCCGTTATTACATTTGGCAATAAAGCAGAACACAAACTCAATACAAATATTTATGTTTAATATTAAAGAGACGACACTTCCAGCATTACTATTCACCAGACAAACATGGGCATAAATATTTCAAAGTCTAATGTTCCCAGCTACAAAGGCCTCAATTATGACTTTGTTTTTTGAGAGAGCATGGAAAAGAGCCCTGGGCAATCACTTTCTCTCCCGTCCGGCGGAGAAATGGCTCTCAATTACTTTCTTTATTCAGCTTGTTCCGCATTGCTGCCTCTTTAGCTGAATACCTTCAGCCAGACATGCAGAACATACCAACACTGCTCCCTGCAGTGACACCTTGAGGGGCGGGCAGGGCCATCTGCTTTCAAAATTGAGGTTTGCTCTGGACATTATGATGCTGTTGCAGAGTCCAGCTGTGTAACAGAGCTAAACTTGAGACCTTGAGTTTGTGGTTTAGAAACCACTCAAGACTGTAAAACGCTGATCTATGGTCTGGGTCTTTGCCTTCACCTGCAATCCCAGACAAGATCATGGCCTTTAAACCTCTCAGAAGGTTGCCTAAAGGCACTAACATTTCATTCGGAAAAAAAGCCTTCTTTTGATCCAGACATTATTGCAGTTTTTCAGGTTAAAAATCCAGCTGTGAAGGAGAGCCACAGCTGAAGGGGGTGCTGAACCTGTCAAAAAAATAAATATATATATATATATATATATATATATATATATATATATATATATATATATATATGAAAAGCTCAACTTTGGTCTGTGCTTTGGACAATTTGAATATCTGTAAAGGTTTTAGAAGGTGTCAGAGCCTATCAACACACACACACACACACACCCACACACACACACACACACACACACACACACACACACACACCTAAGCTGCTTCTCTTTCTGGGTCGTGGGGGAGTTGGAGCCTATCCCAGCAGTCATTGGGTGAAAGGAAGGATACACCCTGGACAGGTCACCAGTCCATCACAGGGCACCTATCAACATTGTCACTGAATTAAAGTTTCAAACATTTGAAAGCTTTTTAAGGTCCAGATGTTAGGGTGCTGTTTCATTTTTAAGGGAGTATGTCCAGCTGTGCAACAGAGCTACACTTGAGATCTTGAGTTTGTTGTTTTGCAACCAAGAGCTGATCTTGATTCTAGGTCTTTTTTTTGGCCTACAGTCCCAGATAAGACCAAAAAGCATTCAAACTTCTTAGAAGTTCATGAATTGGCAGGAAAGTTTCACTTGGAAACATGGTATAGTGGCATATGGTGGTTATAAAATGTTGAAAACTAACATTGAATAAAAAATCATTATTGATCTGGACATTATGATGCTGTTGTAAATAACCATACACAAAATGTTTTCCATCATAGAGACGAATACATGTATGCATTTAAATAGATCATTGGCTAAAGAAAACCTGAAGAACGTTAAAGGTGGACCTGGAACCTTGTGGTTGTGGTGCAGACAAGACTGTTGAAAGTTAATCTTTGCTCTGGCCTATAGTCTCAAAAAGGAACATCAAAGTGCTCAATATCGTTGCACACTGTGCAATGACAATAAAGGCATCTTATCTTATCTTAAGTGTTTATTAGACTGATTATTTAGATTGTAATCATAGTGTCAGGTGTAACACCCTTTCTTGCCACCAGAGGTCAGCCTCACATGAATACTGACATTCTCCCTTGTTGCACCCTGACCCCTCACCTGCAGCTCGTTTTACCTGACTATTTAAGGACCTTCATTATTTAGTATTCCTTACACATAGAAGAACCCTCTTGTCTGCTATGTAGAATGTTTATCAAAAAGGGTCTATATGGCACAATCTACAGCACATTCTGAAGAACTCTTTCATGATGCAAAAAAGCCCTTTAATCATGCAAAGGGTTGTTAAATTGTTCATGGTTCTTTTTAGAACAATTTTCCTTACTAAAGAACCCTTGAAGAACCATCTTTTTTGAAGAGTGTGGAGCTAAAATCTTGTGGTTTTGAAACCTGTCAAGACTATAAAAAGCTACTCTTTAGTCTGGGTTTTTAGCCTTGCCCTCTGGTCCCAGACAAGACCCCAAACTTCTCAGAAGGTCACAACATATCTTCTCAAAAGGTTCTCAGAAAGTCACAACTTATCACCACTCACTAACATTTCATTCTGTGCTGCCAGCATATCTAGACAGTCTCAGTCCTGGTCTGTGGAGGAGAGAGATCGACCTCTGCCTTCTACTCTCCACCCAGTGGGAACTGAGACAACGACATCCCAGCAGCAGCTCTCACACCCCAGTATCTGTCTCTGAAGAGCCTCCTGGGAACCACTTGGCAGCTTGATTTTAAGGTGAGTCACATTTGTGGTCAGCTCTTCAGCAGAGGTAGGATCTTACAGTAGAAAACAAGGAGGAATCCACACTGTCTGCTTAGAGTTACAAAATCTTTAAGGTTATGCAGTGAATACACTTAAAATGATGGTTCTTCAAAGGTTATTTAGTAAAGAATATGCTTGTATATAGAACCATGAGCAAAGAACACTTTGCATGATTAAAAGGTTTTTTACCTGGTAAAATATTTCTTCAGATTGATGGAGAATGTGCTGTATATGGTTCTATATGGAAACTATTTGAAAAGGGTTCCATGCAGCACCAAAAAAAGTGAATCTATTGTTGCAATGTCAGTCTTGTTACAATAGAACCATTTTTGGTGCTATACAGCTACATAGGGTTAGGGTTACATAGGGTTACAGCTACATAGAACCATCTACAGCATATTCTACATCAATCTGAAGAACCATTTCACCATGTATGTAACCCTTTATTCATGCAAAAGATTATTTGACTGTTCATGGTTCTATATAGAATCTATTTACTAAAGAACTGTTGAAGAACCATAACTTTTGAGTGTTTACATTACTACCTACTGATTACAAAATCTGAAAAAAAAAGTTCAAATAATAATTCACCTATCTGTGCTTTGCCCACGAATGCATTCTTTTATTTATACTGATTTATTGACATCCAGAATTTTGGCAAAAAATCCTCAAATGACCTCGGCACACCACTCTGTTTATGTTGAATTATCTAGATTTACATTGAAATTGTTTTTAATTTCAAGCAATATTCAGTTTGCATGCTTTTGCATGTGATAACTTGACAGCTTTTGTGGTAGCTATATTTGTTCTGAGGTCCTTCTGAATAACAATCATTTAACAGTTAAAATATTAATAATGTGATATCAGTGCTACAATCAAGATGACGCTCCTGTGTACCAAAATGACAAGTCTATTATTGACTATTATTTCAGCACTACTACCAAAGCCACTTGCATGGGGCATGAAGTTGCCAGTCAAAGTAAGCAGTGCTTGCTCATGTTGAGCGATGAAACACATCAGACGGCTTGGTATGCACTGACGGGACAACGGCAATACTTTGCAAAGACAAGGTTCAAACAGACAGGTATATATACAGAGCAAAACAGGTGGTGATGACTAGTATTCAGGTGACTGTGATCTGCTGGGTGGTTTGTGATTGGCTGGAAGAGTCTCAAGACTGACGGGAGGATTCTGGGAAGTGGACGTCTTGATGGTATGAGTGTTTGACTGAGAACAAGGAAGCGTTCTTTGTTTGTCTCTCCCATTTGCTGTTTGGCTCTATTGACCCGTATGTACAAATATATGTATATGTGTATATATATATATATATATATGGACATGTATGTAAAATACATTTGAAATACAGCAGTCCATGCTGAAGTACATTCAGAAATTTAATTTAAAATACATTTATTTTTAAATGTACAGGGAAATATTACACACAGAAACAGCCGAGATCCTGTTAAATGCACTTTATTTAATACCTTTTTAAATGAATTTGTATTCCAGTATTTTCATTTTAAATATTAGCAAATTAACCTTTAGCATGGCACAAGCGAGTATTCTAGGTATTAATACTCTGTGAAAATGCAGTGATTTGATATCTTGTTTATTTGAAATACATTGTGTGCAAGTGTCATACTGCAGATGTACATGGTTAATGCAAAGTACAATGCACAGGAACAAATACAAGGTCACAGAAGTCAGTACTGTTCATTCAGCTCATATGTTTAGTTAGGTTTAGTTAGTTTACAAATATGAAAGTTGAGCTATGATTGGATATCTTGTTTATTTGAAATACATTTTGTGTGAGTGTGTTAATGCATATATATGTATGTGCAAGACACAGACGTCAGTACCATCCATTAAGTTCATGTATATTTATTTATATCTGCAACATTTGTCAAAACTATGTACATTATGAAAATTATATAATTATTCTATTGTATAAAGTATAATACAAATTGTAATATAAATGAGAATTTGAAAACTTTCACAATAATAGTTTTGGCCTTTTTCATACATTGCAAAAATGCATTTGATAAATACATTTCTAGTACATTTTTCAACGTGCGGATAACACATTGTCACGATTTTGTGAATTTGGTATATATGACAAAGACAGTAGAGAAGATGTAGTGTGTAAATCTTTTAGATTAACTAGCACCTAATATTGATGGCTACAGCTTAGCCTGAATGTTTTTCCCTGAAACCCTTCACATGATGCAAATTTACAGCTGATGTTCAGCCTCACAGTAGCTGTGACATAACACATTTGTGGGTGGAGCATGGATATATCAGCTATACAATTATAGGTCAAGTCTACTAACAAGATCATGTAAATACTGTCTATGAAGAACGTTGGCTTGAAGGAAGCATACTGCAGCACCAAGTGGTTGACAGGATCATCCAGACCGTTGCGTTAGGTGTGATTCTTCGCTCTTCTGTGACTTCCATGACCTGTCACAGTTACTAACAGGTCTTTGTCAGCCCCTTGTCTGAGGAATCTCACTTCTCTGACGCTCTTGTAGGAGTTCAGAGCAGGGTGAGCAACCTCATTTAAGCCTCTGTCTGACTGCTGAAGCACTGTAGACCTAGCTGTCACTCTTCTCTCTTGCCCTACATTGAGAACTGATGAACCTTCTCTTTTGTAATAATGTATGTTAGGAATAGAGTAAGGGAAGATCTCCATCCCAGTCATGGAGAGCATCTTTCCTGCATATTTTTGAGTTTTTCCACCTCCAACAACACATTTATGCTCTCCCACAAATGTTCATCGGTCCTAAAATCTGACTGGCTGAGTCAAGTTCGAAATCGTTGTAAAATCCAAAATATACGCACACCTATGATGACCACACAGCGACTGAACCCTATCACTGCATCAAAATCCTTGTGCTGTAAATGGAATAATCTTTGCCTGTAATGCTGCTTGCATGGGCCACAGAGTGTAGAACTAGGCTGGTCAGGCCAACTAACAGGCTAAAAGAACAGAACCTAAACAACTCTATCATTATTATCAGAGGCTTGAAGTTAAGTACATACAGTATGATTCACTGTGAAAGTGCAATTGAAAACACTGAAAATGGCACTTGAAGTTATGTCAAACCCAGTTTGAATCAGATCAGTACTCAGTACTCCCTAAATGGTGTGCTAGCTATGGGAGTTTAGAAATTCTAGCAGCCAAATAGTGCATCATTTATAGAGTGTGGATGTGTGTGAGTGCCAAGTGACTATTTCTTATCTATATTTTGCGGCAGTGGGGTGCAGGATCCATTCCTATGTAGTGCACTATGTAGGGAGCAGGGAGGTATGGAAAGAGGGGCACTGCTAAATTAGTGCTAAATAAGACTCGGTGGTAAGTTGGTGACCAAAACATACTTATAAAGTGAAGGTTTTTGCGTTAAACCGTGCTGTTATCATATGTTCATTGTTATATGGTTAAATAAAAAAAAACATGAAATGGTTATATAGTTCTTCTCTTGTAAACAAGAACTATATAACTATGCCAAGCACCATTTATACATTGAAGTGGTTGTTGTTGTCATGGTACTTTGTATAATCACTGCCTTTACTAAAGAACCTGTGAAGATCTTTATTTTTATAGTGCACATTTCCCTGCCTTATTTTAGTGTTTTCCCTGCTTTACTATTCTCATTTCATCTCAGGAACAGCTTTTGAAAGAATGTCTATAAATGCATTTCATAGCAACTGTTGTGAGGATGGACAAACTTTAAAGAACACAGGTCAGAGAACAATTAAAAGAATGTTTTTGGCACCCCATAGAAGCCTTTCAGCCAAGAGTGTGTCAGAAAGTGATCTTTGCTTTGTGCTATAATACTTTCCCTAAACATTTTAATGGATGGTTCTTTAGAGGACAGTATTTGTAAAGAAGATGTGTATGTGTGAAGGTTTAGAGAACCTCCACATAATGTAAAGGTTTTAGTAAGAATTCTTTCGTAGGTACAAAACATTAGCATTATGTAAACATTCTGTGAACATTTTAAAAGGTTAATCACACTCTTTCTTTTTTAATCACGGTTCCTTAGGGAATCAAAAGTGGTTCTTCTAGGGCATGGAACCAATGGTGCAGAGCAAAAACACCACATTTGGGTTTGAGGAACACGACCAGATCTCAACTTGTGTACCAGAAAGGAATCGTTGCATGATGTTATAGAAGGACTACCTTTGGTTTTATAAAAACCTTTCAGTAGATAGCTTAAAGAACCTAATGGTACATAAGGCTTCTAGAAACAGCTCAAGCATCTGGTTTTCAAAGTTGGTCCTTTTAAGGAACCAAAAATGGTTCTTCTATGGCATCATTTTGTGATTTAAAAAATGATTTTTTGTAGTGTATACAAAATGACATCTCAATAAACATCTCTGACACAAACCATTTTTTGTTTCTTTAGAGAACCTTTAAATATTGTTCTATGGTATCTCTCAGAGAACCCTTTGAGGCACCATTTTTATATAGAACGATAACTCAGCAAATGTCTCTGATGCAGAAGCTGTAGCTTATTTTTCTTTAAATAATCTTTTCAAAAATGGCTCTTCTGTGGCATCACTCAAAGATCCATTTGTGGCATTTTTATTTTTAAGAGTGTATGAACCAATGTTCACAATGCTTTTGAATAACACGGCTAGATCTAAGCTTGAGAACCCACTGCTCTTCACAGACGAGTGGTTGATGTCTCCAGTCCTGAAGGGTCATGGAATTACATTTTTAAATGTTTTTTTCCCTTATGAAACAATAATATATGGCAATATGTTGGAAAATATAGTGTAATATATTAAATAATACAATTCCATATATGGGAAACTAGTGCATATACTTTTCAATATAATGTAATATATGCATGCACCATATGTCAATATATCGATGCATATAAAATGTATTGCAATTAAAGACTGCACTACAATTTTACATGTAATCATTTTATTGAAACTGTATATCTCTTGTATCTTACTCTTTCATGAATTTTCATAGTTCAAGTTTACATAGAGCTGAATATTCATGAACAGTAATTTAATTTTGTTTAAAACTGTTCACTGAAAGCAAATACTAATTTTAGGATTTCATGGACAGTTGGATGCCACATTTGAGTGTTTTCACCTGGATCAGCTCTTCAGAAAATCAACGTCTTGTTGAGTCGAATCCAAGAAAACACTGAACTGTGTGTTGCTCTAACTTCCCTGACCATGTGCAAGTGTTCCTCTGACCTTCTTTGTACTCCAGCATGAAGGCCGGCCTGTTGCTGACACTGAGAGACTATTCTAAACTCCTATTCTGTACGTTCTGTTCCAAATTCCTGATTGTAATGAAGAATGGTTATCATTTGGAAGCCATTATGGCCAATGTGGGCAGTCAAATCGCATAGATGTGTATCTGTATCATAAAGCACTGATTAAAGTCCTGTCTTGGAGGCTTCAGCGTTCTTTCATGCTGGTAATAAAGACGAAAAGAATGAGGCATGGGGATTATGAGGGGCCTCACTAATTGCGGTCTGCAGTCTGCCATTCGTTCAAACGTGCACACTCACACAAACCTAATCTTAATCTCCAATCAGAACATTTCTTTGTTTGAACAGCATCGCTCTCTGTTAATACATTAAATAACCAATCATTGTGTGCTTGCATTTTTTTTTGTTCTCATTGCAATAATTGAGCAGTTGGTTTGGAAGAAAGATTTTGTCATAATTTCTTTCCTTTTTCTTCTCTGCCTAGAGAGGGCACTGTGCCTCTACAGAGCCAAATCTTCTCTCTGTCTCTCAGTATACAGACAGCGCTATTGCCTGGACAAGCAGAGCTATGGATGTGGAAGCAGCTCTGCAGGAAAAGTGTTAACCACAAGCCAGTCATTTTCATCTAGCAATGAAAACAACAGAAGCATGAGGAGTGAGTGGTATGTGATCACCCAATTTAGAAATAACCAATCCAAACATCTTTACCATTCACTTGATGAGATGTTTTGACTCCACTGCCTATATATCAATCGTAGTCTACGGTTTTTCTATCAGTGTATAGTGGACATCCCATTCCAAAACCTGGGTGTGACTATGGAGTTGGTCACCTTAGCAGCTATAGCAGCCTCCACTCTTCTTGGAAGGTTTTCCACAAGATGTTGGAATTTGTGGGCGTTCAGTCAAAAGACCATTTGCGAGGTCAGGACTCAATGTTGGACAAAAAGGCTTGGCTCACAACCAATGTTCCAATTAATTTAAAAAGTGTTCAGTGGGGTTGAAGGCAGGGCTCTGTCGAGGCCACTGGAGTTCCTTAACAACAGGCTCATCAAACCATGTCTTTTTGGTGCTTGCTTTGTGCACAGTGGCTCACTCATGCTGGAACGGAAAAGCTGGAAGCATATAATTGTGTAAAATGCCTTTATGTGCTGTACTATTAACATCACTTTTACTGGAGCTAAGGGGCCCAAACCCTAAAAAAACAGCCTCAGCTCATTATCTCTCCTCCACCAAACTTTACTGTTGGCATCGTGCATTCCAGTTTTCCTTGCGTCCACCAAACCCAGATTGATCAATTACCAGATTAATGTAACTTGATTAATTGCTTCAGAAAAATATGTTCCCACTGCTGCAGAGTCCAGTGGTGGCGTGCTTTACACTACTCCAGCTGACACTTGGCATTGAGCATATCTGCAGTGTCTCAGCCATGAAAACCCATTTCACGAAGCTCCCAACGTACAATTCTTGTGCTGATTTTGAACTCAATGCAAAGTGTAGAGTAATCAAATAGAGCATAAGATTTTTACATGCTGTTGATGCTCCTAGATATTTCCATGTCACAGTATTAGCACTTACAGTTGATGAAGGCATTCTATGACAGTGCTACATCTAAAGTCACTGAGCTCTTCAATACAAAGCAAGGAGTGTGGCTGAAACACCTGAACTCTGAACAAGTGGGAGGTGTCCACATACTTTTGACCATATAGTTTAAATGATAATCACGTGATGATCCAAATAAGAGGTAGTAAAGTTGCTTCACAGTGATTTTTTTAATTAATTAATTAATTTTTTTGGGACAGCTCTGTGTCACACCTGTAGTGGCCTTGTCTGGGTCCTGATCATTGAAGAACAGAGTAAAAGGGGAATAATAAGGTATGCAGAGAAACAGATGGACTACAGTTTGAATTGAATACAAATTGCACCTTAATGGTCAGCTCAGATGACATAATGGAGGAAGAGTGGAGATAATATCTCAAATATGTGCTAAAAACTGCAGGGCTGTGAGTTATGAGTACGAGAAAACAATGATTGGATGTCTGGTAGTGTCAATACTAACCCTAACTAGAACTAGCTCAGAAAAGCAGTTTGAGAATCAGCTGGCAGAGAAAGTGCTAAGTCACATGTTTATACAACCCAGCTTTAAAATATTAGTGAAATAGGGAAGTGTATTCTTGGATAGAGAAACATGCAGAACTTTCCTCTTCATTTTCTGTACATTCTGATTGGACACTGCACACACATTCGTGTTATGTTGGCAGACACCTAAGTGAATGTCTATGCATGAAACCTAATTTGGCCCACAATCACCAGTCCTTTGCTGTCATATGGGGGTTTGGCTTTGCATTTCTGGCAAGCATTTGAGCAGTTCTGAGTTTCCTTACCTTGGTTTCAACAGTTCCCCTGCCCTTTCTTTATGATTTCTTTAATTTAATTTATTTAATTTAGCTCTCCAGCCCAGGATTTGAAGAGTCAAAATATTTGTCATGCTCATTATGTGAAAATTCCCACTGACAATTCTTCACCTGCCTAACTTAAGGAGTCAAATAAAGCCTAAAAGGTAAATTCAATTCTGAGACGGAGGGTGTGCATTAATCTTTGCTTTAACAGTTGCAGGAAAAAAGTTGCTGTAATTCACTACAGGGTTTGTGTCTATTTCAAAAATCAAAAAAATATGTAATACGACCAAACTTTTGTATACAACTGTATATGCAAATGAGTAGCATAAGCAGATTTATGGCTCTGTTTGAAGAGAAAAATGTGTTGTGTTATTGTACTGTATAGAGCAACAGCAAGTGCATGTGTGTGAGCGCTGAGCCTCTGGCAGCAGTAAATGTTAGATATATTGATTCTGCTTTGAACAAACAGACTAAAACATGGAGACAAATGGACTACATTAGAGGAGATGTCTCAATGGGACCTGGGTCTGACCTGTAAGATGATGGTCAAGATATGACTTTCCCTTCCTCCATCCCTCTGTCCGCCCAATCCAATGCTCCATATCTCATCTCCTCTTTCAGCACCTCTGTGTAGCACACTCCCACCTGTTTCCCACTCTTTTATTCAGTCTTTTATGTTCCAGCCTTTTGCCGAAGTGATTAAGACTTCAGTGTTGTGCATGACAGAGGAAGGTCGTTTCGGTAGAGAGGGATGACCATGGGTCAACAGCATGCATGCACGTGTATGTGTATGTGTGAGTGATGTCAGCTGGTTCAAGTTGCTGGAGCCGTGTGGTGAAAGTGCCAGGCTTGATTAAGTCTTCGTGTGGACTGCAGAAAGAGGAGAGCAAAGCCACCAATTAACCCCACATACACGCGGTGCATAAAGAACTGCAGAACAGAGAATAAAGTCATTTCCTCAGCAGGAAAGGAACTGGTAGAATAAAAATGTAGTTGGACACACTATACTTCAGTATTTTTCAGCTTAATCTCTACCTTTTCCATTTATACTGTATGGACGACTACAATTATTGGATTTTTATTTCATGTGCTTAGAAAAAAAAGCAAGGTTTCTAAGCCAGTGGTGCCACTTTGGAAAGTTTAGTCCTCTAATCTAAGACACCAGATCCAGGTAATGAATGCCTTCAGGGGAATTTGAATATTAGAGACAGGTGTGTTGGATCTGTACTCTACAAGTTGGAGAGTTTTTCCAGGACCAGGACTGGGCAACTGTTGTATAAGCATTGGCCTTAAAGTGAGTCCAAGCCTTGGCGATGCCACAGCCATCCATGGTCAGGAGTCCAAGAGAGCGTAATAGGCCTCTCAGTCTCCCTGGTTGAGTGATGACCCTCCTCCCCAATTACTCAGCACGATGCTCACTAATGCTGACCTCCTTAAGTTTACATATGAGAATCAGCAGTTAGCATAGTCCTCCAAGCATGTTGAGCTGTCTGGCAGTTTGAAAAGATGCACTAGTGCTTCATGTGACTTGCAGAAAGCAATGCTAAATTGGGGAAAATCCCTTGACTCAAAACATAATCGAAATTACTTTGGAAAGTTGTTAAATTCAAATTTTTTTTTGTAATATGCAACTATATAGATAATTCTACCAAACTGGTTCAAAGTTTCCGTTCTTTTCATGAGACTCCCTTTTAGTTTCTCAAAGAAATCTGCAGACACACCTCCAAAGTTCAGTCATAGACGTAATCCAAACACCTTCAGTGATGTTGAGGTCAGGTCTGGACTCTGGGGTGGTCACTCCATTGTTCAACTTCTTTGTTTGATGTGTCTGTCTCTTTTTCTCATTGAGGCTTTTGATCAGCTACATATCCTTTCAGATCCATAGCACTGAGTTGTCCTCTCACAGTGGAAGGATAAACACCTGTGGATTTTTTTTCAGGAAGCAGCTTCATTTTATCCTCCCTCTCAAAGATTAAAGCTTTAAACACTATTTATCTGATGGGGACAGTTTTGTTGTCTACCAGGTCTTCCAGGTGGTTGTTAGGAGCCCTGTTTTTTTCAGACTTTTTTCTTTATGCTTTAGATTATCTTGTTTCTGATCTTCTCAGATATATCTTCTGAAAATAAGTTGTGCTTAATGACTGCTTTGACTGCAAACTAAATAAATGAAGGATCTCTGGTTTTTGCACAGCGCTGTACAAGAGTAGTGTGTGTGTGTGTGTGTGTGTGTGTGTGTGTGTGTGTGTGTGTGTGTTCATGTCTGCAGGCTTGTATGAATGTGTACAGGTGGCAAATGTCCTAACCAGTCAAGCATAGAGTCAGGAACCTACTGCGTTGCAGATCTCATATGGAGACATGCATCTGATCTCACACACACACACACACACACACAGTCTAATGAGTCATACATTGTTGATGTGCCTCTCCTTGTCATTTCTCCCGTGTTATTCTCAATACAACAGGTTTGGGCTTGTTATAGTTAATATATGGGCAACACATCAAATTGAATGAATTATTGAAGAACATAAAACTGCCTGTTTATGAGTTACACTCTCAACTCTCATCTGGATCAGCCAGAAACTGTCAGGCTTCACATCTATTCAGGATCTAATAAGCACACGCATTAGACTGTGTGTGTATGTGTGCGTGAGGGAGAGAGAGAGAGAAACGGGGTGGAATATGTTAATTGACAGGGGAGACGGCTGTCTGCAGTGTTTTCTCGGCAGATCTCTGCTTTTAAATGAGTAGCAGTGGGAGCTCCTCACTGAAACATCCCTGAAGGACCTTCGTACTTTCTAGCAACTGAACATGAAACTTGTAGCTGTGTGATAGGGGCGCGGGGCTGGAGATCAGGAGAATCTGTTCATTAGAAGAGCTTAAAGCTCCTTTCAGAGCATCAGAACCTTCAGGATCACCACACAAAGCATTCGGAGCAGCTGTTCATGAAACAAGTAGTTAAGCCCTAAAGGAAGCTGATTATATTTACCTGAGGTGAGCCTATAATTTACTACTTAGAGGTCTTACTGTTTATACTGTGAATAATTAGTTAAATACTATAAAACTGATTAAGGTAAAGAACGTGTGGATCCAGCTACTAAGAAGTTTAAAGTGTTTAACACATCTGCCTATGTGTGACCTTCAACTCACTGATCACTTTATCAGAAACACTAACCTTGTACTTCCACTTACTGGCCACTTTATTGGAAACACCAACTTTGTACTTCCACTAACTGGTCACTTTATTAGAAACACCAACCTGTGCTTCCAATTATTGGCCAGTTTATTAGAAACACCCTCTTTGAACTTCCACTCACTGGCCACTTTAATAGAAACACCAACCTTGTGCTTCCACTTATTGGCCACTTTATTGGAAACACCCACCTTGTACTTCCCCTCACTGGCCACTTAATTAGAAACACCTACCTTGTGCCTCTGACCAAAAATGATCAGCCAAAACAAAAAACTGACCATTGATGAAAGAATAGACAATGACAAATGCCAAATATGTATCAACAAATGAGCTGCAGTCTCTGCACACTAGCAAGGTGGATCTACAAGACATGTGTTTCCAATAAAGTGGCCAGTAAGCATTGTGTGAATGAGCCTGTTTGAGTGTTTAAAGCGCATAACAGTGCTAAGTGTATTTCTAAATGATACAGCCACAGTTTTTTTTCCTCTTGATGCGCAGAGGGAGCAAACGAATAGAGGGGGAGAGTGTGGTAGAGAAAGAGCCTTTGAACAAGTTGCGCTCCATTTCAGAACCTCTTGGTCCCAGACACCTGAAGGAAGGTAACTTCAGAGAGAAACATCAAAGCCTCTCTCTCGCTCTCTCTCGCTGGCTCTCTCCCACTCTTGCTTGCCCACTCACAGAGACTCTCATATGCACGTGGCCAAATATTCTGGTGCTGTTGTGACATTTTTTCCTACCATAACTCAGCAAAAATTTAAATAAATAAGAAGTTGTAAAGGTTGGAGATGAGAAATAAAATGAGAAAAAAGGGCTGAGAGATAGATAGAGAGGGAGAGAAAAAGGAAATCTGACAGGAGGCTGAAATGTCTGTCACTGAGGGCCTGCGAGTAGGCGGTTTGTGTTTGGGTGAAAGTCTCACTGTTTTGGAGAATCACTTTTTTTTTCCATAAAATTAACTCAATCTGAGAATTATCATAATATCAAATTCATTTTCCTTTCCACAGCAGGCTGGATTTAAACCCAGGAGGAATTCCACCATTTTTTGAATTTGGTTGTGTACATGTAAACAAAATGAGTGGTTTGATATGAAATAGCTGAATGTAGAGCTAGATTTCTTCACAGTGGTGCTCAGCAAAAAATGATATATTGGGCAGTAACAACATCTTAAACATAGTCAATATATGTATTATTTCTCATAATGAGACTGTTATAAGAACTTGATAAGATTATTCAACATATTTCAGACATTTCTACTTGTTTTAAGCATTTTAATCTTATTAAAGTGTTATATTGTGTTTCATTATTTCTTGAAACAAATAAAATGAACCCACACCAGCAGAGGCTCACAAATGCTGTTTACTTTCACAACAATAGGTGAAATTTATTGAGTTTATCAGCATGAGTTGATGAGTTACTTAATGTTGTTTAGTGTATGTGATTTTCATTACATAATTGTATAAAAATAATTGATACTATAAAAGCATGTCAGCTAAAGGACTTATAAAAGTTGGCCTAAACTGCAGTGGACCAATAGCAATATAATCAATACCCACACTTGGTCCGCTGCAGTTTAGTTCAACTTTTATAAGACCTTTAGCTTACATGCTTTTATAGCATGAACTGTTTTTTACATATTTATGTAATGTAAATACATACTAAACAAGACACATCTCTTTATACAGCACTTAAATGAGCACTTAATTAAATATTGATTGTAATGTATTTTACTGCCCTTATGTATTGTATTGCATTGCACTGTGTTGAACTCTGTTCCTTTTTCTCCCAGTTTTTGCTTCTAGCAGTATCTGTGCTCAGGTCTAGCTTTCTCTCTAACCTATTGGTAACAACCAAAGAAGCTTTCTCTAGACAGACAAAGCACTGTAAGCTGCTTTGGATAAGAGCATCTGCTAAATGCTCTAAATGTAAATGTGTTAACAAGAAAATGTTTTCTGCTTGTTATTTTTGGTTTGTTATGTTAGCATTTCAACCTTTTGGTTCTGGCCAAAAAATATTTTTCCCCAGTCGGTGACTCTAATATAGGATGGCACAGCTTTTAATGACACTTGATAGTTCATGAATTGCTTTGCCAAGTCAAAATCTCTAAAATCTCAGCAGTCAAGGGTAGACACTGTCTGTCTTATAGGTTTATATACAGTATGGTGAGAGATGGTGTTAGGCTTTTAGTGAATTTTACAACAATGCTTGGTAAATATTAAAAAGACACAATGCAGAAAGTGATGGAGGGTTAAGATATAAATAATCGGTGATGCTTTTTTGTGGTGCTTTTAGAAGAAACAAACATTCAACAGACTCTCAGTATGCTAAAAATATGAGGGTTATGGTTAGATTTAACATAAGGTTAGGTTTCGGTTAAGGTTGAGTTTTCGGTAAGGGTAGGTTTTGGGTAAGGTTGAGTATGATTAGGTTTTGCATAAGGTTGGGTTTTGGGGTAATGGCTGGGTATGATTAGGTTTTGGGTAAGGTTGGGTAAGGCAAGGATTTGTATAAGGTTGGGTAAGGTTAGGTCTTGGGTAAGCTTGTGCAAGGTTCTGTGTTGGGGTAAGGTTGGATAAGGCTAGGATTTGTGTAAGGTTGGGTAAGGTTAGCTCTTGGGTAAGCTTTGGCAAGGTTCTGTGTTGGGGTAAGGTTGGGTAAGGATGGGTGAGGTTGGGTCTTGGGTAAGGTTGTGTAAGATTAGGTGTTGGGGTAAGGTTGGGTAAGGTTAGGTGTTGGGGTAAAGTTGGGTAAGGTTACGTTTTGGGTAAGGTTGAGTAAGATTAGTTTTTGGATTAGGTTGGGTAAGGTTAGGATAGACACTACAATCGGATAACTTTATTAATAAACAAAAGAAAATAAATAAACCGAGCAAAGGAATGGCACAGGTAAAGTAACTTAATACACATTTTAAAATGGTATGGAAAGGTGACTTAGGGTGCTCCTTGGGAAAGCAACTCAAAGCTAGATGGGAAAAGAGTCTATGGGGGAACTTAACCTAAACTTATATATCTAAATGATAGGGCTTCACACAGGCAATGCACTTCAGCTGATGACCAGCTTTGACGTCCTACATACCTGAGGATGAAACTGGGAACTGGGGCAGTCTTCTGGCTAGGAGTCGGTTCGCAGGTCCACAGTTGGCACAGACTTGAGAGCGTTTCTCTTCTTCTCTGGAACACAAGCTCAAACCCCTGAAACTTGCGTGCACTCTCATTTTACCTGGCTGTTGGCCCTTCACATTGGGGGTGGAGCAAAGGTGTTGACAGGCTCTCTTACCTAACGGGTAATTAGCTATTATTTCTCTATTCTGATTGGTGGTGGTTACTCTGTGAATGCCTTCCCAGGGAAACTCCTTTATTTGTTCCCTCTAAGTTTCAAAAGTTTTAATTCGATTAAACAACTGTTTCAGGTCATTAAGTTAAGTTCCGAAAATCTACAACAGACAAACTCAACATTTGTGTGTCAATGTGCAGTTTTTACCCACAATACCTGAAAACAACTATGGTAAAGGCAGAAATACTCCTACAGGTAACCCTTTGGGTATCTTTTCATGGCGGGAAGATTGAACACAATCATTACTTCTGCAGAATAAAATCAAGTACACAAGAAGAGTAAATAAACAATGGCTAATAAACAAGTAACAGAGAACTTAGATGATACTTAATTTTCTAAAATTACTTTAGTTATTTCAGCAACTTATCTTACACATTTAACTATTTTATCTTACACACCTAATGTCTGGCAAAAAGGAAAAGAACACGCATTTTAAGTAACTGATTACACAAATTGCAAATCAGATATGGTTAATAGTCAAACGCGCATAAAAATGAGTTTTCCTGGGGTCCTTTGTGAGTCCTTATGGTGGTGATGTGGTAATTCTCATTTTCACCCCTTTAGGGTGCTGTGGGTCCATGCTTAAGATCCTTAGGGAATTTAGAAAGTTTGAGTGTCGGTCCAGATTATAGTATTCCTTTCATTCTTGGTATGTTTAGTTTAGTTAAAAAGAGCTCTAATGAATGGTTGCAGTTTGGAGAGGTGTTGCCCCCTGGTTTGACGGAGAGAGGGTATCTGATCCTTGATTCAGTTGTAAATTGGAGTGAATTTGAGGTCAGGAGTGTTAAATCGACAGATTTACACTCTCCAGAATTACACAAACTCCAGACTCGGTGGAACCAAAAAGGCCCCTAACTTCAGTTTGTTGATTAGTTTGGTAAACTCTCAGCTTGGAGTAAAGTTTCAGCCAGCATTCATTACATCTCCCTCCACTCGGTTTGATGGTCATTACCAGGAGTAATTAGGAAGTATGACTAGGACCTATGGGTTGTTTCAGTATACTATTCCTGCAATACTATGAGGGTTGGTTCCTCATGGTCCTCCTCTGGAGGGCTAGAGGAGCTGTTTGGCTGATATTTCTTTCATCTGACAAACTTAACGATTTTGTTAGACCAAGTGTCTAATCTATTCTGCAGGGCTGAGGTACATCTGACATAGAAGAACGTTATAGTGAATGTCAGGAGGTACCCTAGACCTACAGTGGCAGCTAACAAAGTATCAGGAGTGGACCAGGAAATGTGCTAGGTGCAAGGCATATTGCTGATTGTAAACAAGGCAACTTATTGACGTATTGAACAACAATTCATTTTGACCAGTATTTCAATATCTATAGCAATGATGTATGGATAAAACTTGAGGTAAATCAAACAAAATTGGTTATGCGGCCACTGATGTGAATCGAGGCTCAAAACACTAGGGGATTCTGTCTGCTGGTTCATGGACTGTTGGAGGTTTGAGAATCCTCTAAGAGCTAAATCACACAGTTGCTTATTTGACAGGCTCTGTGGGCAGGCTGAGACACCCAAGTAGTGACTAGTGGTGGGATGGAGGTTTTGCACAATGAGTGATTTTAAGTGTAGTTCTTCCATCCCTGCTTTATTTCATGTACCGAAGTAGGCTTGTCGGAGGTGAGCATAGTACTGTTGGGGTGACTCTTGCCTTTGCTGTTTAGCAAGGAGGGCTGCTGCTAAACCTGTCTGCGACAGGTGGATTGAAAATTCTTCGTTTAAAGCTTGGAAGAGCGCTTCATAATGGTCCTGGACATAACTGGGTTGCCATTCAATGAAGCTGCTGACCTCTCAACTGGCAGATACTTTGATTAGGTAGATCTTGTCTTCTACTGTGGCCCTTAGAAATCTTTTTAAGAAGAAATCAATGTCCTTCAGATATCTTGACATCACTGGCATCGTCTGGTTTTGGGTTGAAGCAGGTTATGTTGCGTGCAATCTTGTCCAGGTCTTTAGAGGAGGGACCATGTGAGTGTGAGGGGACGGAAGGCATGTACCGTGGATGGGAGGATGATGGTTTGATCATTTCGGCTGCCCAGCAGTGGGGAGTGCCAGGAAGGAAGGCAGTGCTGCACCCATGGAGGTGGCTCCAAGGGTTGTCCTGGTACTCCCTGTCGAGCAATCTCCTTAGTTCTTGTTTGATGTCAGTCACATCCCTGTTACGGCTTACTGGTGATACTTGGGCCTTCTCCAGCCTAGCCCTAATCTCTTCCAGTTCATCCTCAGGTTTCACCTGTTGCTGTTGGAGCATCACTAGTTAATGTTTGGCTGCCATCAGCTCCTCTGAGACACTTTTCTGCTTTGCTTTCAACATCCCTATCTCAGTGTGGATCGGGTCACAAGTTTTCTGGCTTCAATAGCCTCTTGCTCCAGCTTCGCGACTTTCGCAGTTTCCAATTCCTCCTCTCATATGGCAAAGGAGCGGTCTAATTCTTCAGCTGTATCTTTCAGTGAGTTTCTTTCCCCCCTCAATCTGTCAGCAAGCTTTTCCAAGTTGCTCTTGGCCTTGTTTCACCTCTTTGTCCAGAGTTTTGAATAGGGTCACTGCCATGATAGCTATTTACGTAATGCCTCAGTCAGCGGCTTGCCTTTGAGATCTTCTGTCAGGTGAAGGTTCAACCAGTGTGACATCAAGGCTTCCAGACGGGATGGCTCAGTTTCTCAAACAGTGGCCGCATGACCGGGTAGTAGGGTGCCGGTCAGATCCGCCAAGGCTGCGTTTACTTCATCCAGCAGATTTTCTCTGCTTGAGACTACAGATTGTGAGTTGTCTGCCATGACACTGAACACTGGGTGAGGGGTATAATTTAACAAATTTATTGCTTACTTTAAAATTGCAGATAAGCCTATACCCAGCTCATTACCAATAGCTATTAAGTGGCCAATCAGCAGTACCAGACAGGGGTTAGCTACTCTTTTTCCTTTATATGCATAAGTTAAGGTTATCTCACACCTTGAGTTTGCTAGGCTTTATTTCGTCGCAACCTCCAAGAAATTTAACAACTGTACCATACGAGTTATAATTTCACTATCAGAATTACCACCGTGACTGTCTCTGATGGCAAAATCACAGTCATGACTGTGTTCCCCTCCCCAGATCGGCACATCCTGTTGGTGTGTAAATCTGGGCTGGTGGAACTCTGGATTAATGGGACCCCAAATGGAAAGTTACTGGCCTCTTGGCCTGTAGCAGAATTAGACACCCCAATGAGGTGACACTCGTATCTGTGATCACCTCGGGGTAGACTCAAGACTGACCAACCAAAGGTGCATTAACTTGAATGGAGTTGCTTCACGTATTTCAGCCCCAAAAGGGAAGAGAACTCGAAACCGGGAATAAAGACCCATGTCACCCCTCCTTTTGGGTCAGGCCCAGGCGGGACCAGGTCCAGGTGCCATAAACCCCAGGAATGAAAACCTTCTCCTAATGGGCATACCAGCTCCCAAAGGGGGAAGACTCGAGATTGAGTCGATAAAGACCCATGTTGCTGTTCCACTGTTGCAGTGTGCCTTTTTGTCACCCTCAGCAGGGACTGGAGCCAGGTATGATAACCACGAAAATTGAGAAACCCCAGACAATGGGAGCACCTACAGTGTCAAAGCAGAGCCTTGTGGCAATGATGGACCCAGAGAAAAGCACTGAAAAGTAGATCCTGCCAGTGAGGGCTGCAATAAGTTAACTTACTAAGCTTTAATTGTGAGGGGTTACAATAGTGGTTGAGAGAAATAAAAATGATTGTAATTTCAGACTCAGTTAGGTTGTGACCTCAGTTAGTTCTATCCTGTGCGCAGGAGTTAATGATAGACTGTGTCCGGGCATAAGAGAGCAGGGTTACGCTCTGATAGGTTATGATAAAAATATTCAGCTACTGATGTCATTGACTATTTCAAAAGAGGAGGGCAATGGCAACTAACAGCAGGAGTAGCTCATATTACTATATGCAAAGGGAAGCTGGGAGTTATGTCAGTGGATGGACAGCACTAAGCCACTGCACAAGCACGGCCCATGCAAAGTCGGTTTCCCTATGGGTCTATATACAGTTGAGAGCACAATGTCCCCAAACACGTAGATCCAAGCTCAACATTGGAGAGGTTATATATTGCTCAAGTTAACTAAAAGAAAACAGAAGAGAACAGTTAATCACAGACAAGCTAACATGGAACCAACAAAGCGACATCAGAAGGGCACACTAGTGTTCCCACCTTTGAATTGAACCTTACTACTTACCCCACACCTAGGCAATGACTGTAGAGCTTATCTTTAGTGTTTACCACTACTATGTTTTCAAATTATGAAAAAACTAAAACTGAAAAATGGAGGTACAAGCATTTGTTCGATCTACAATGATATAGTTTCAATTTCAGATGTTTTCACTTGCTGGAAGATCATTTCCTATGTGTTTTCAGTTAACCAGATAATTCAGGAATTATCCAAATAACTTAAATACCCAAATAAGTAGATACGCATTCCACTATTTCTCCACTTTTTTTCTGTACAGCACACTGTATATAACCCTCAGCCACAAATGTCAAAAGAAATACATTTTAGCCTAAAAGCTTATGTCAAAACTGCCATAAACAATGTCTCAGGTACACACAAAGCAGGACACATTTATTACCATTTCTGTTGGGGAGGCATTAAATATTTTGGATATCTGGAACCTATCAGCACCACTGTGAACAATTCTGACTCGCTAGGTTTCTCTAGAATGAAACACTTTACACCAAACCACTCTGAATGATGTCTTCACCATTTAATTATGCATGCTTTTTTTTTTTTTTTATAAATCAGTGGAATTCCCCATAAGGAATGTCTTACTGGACAAACTAATGGTAAATACTAAAGGTCAAAACAGTAGATTTAATGATTCTAAAGATTACACTGTTGTGTGTAGACTGCTTGATGCTTATTCAAAGGTGAAACTGGACTTCCAGGCCTGACCAAAAGGGGGCATTGAGACTCTTCAGTAGAGCCTAAAGCAGTATTCAGTCGAAGTCTGTCTTTGTGATAAACACCACATGCTGATGAAATCAAACGATAACCCAAAAAGAAATGGCTGCTGTGACAGAGGGGGGGTACAGATTCGTCTGGGTTGGAGAAAGGCAGTGAATGTGAATTAATCGAGTGTGATAAAATGTGTTTCAGTGTGACGTGCGGGTGTATGTGTGTGTGCATGCGAGGGGACCAGGTCATCCTTTCTCTTCCTGTATGGACCGGTCTGGGTAATGGAGCTGTTCAGGATTATGGTTTTTCTCCAGTGCTAAGCTTTCTCTTGTGGGTGATCCAATCCGAGGGTCCAGGGACTATGAGCACAGTGTGTGCAGCGGAGATAGGAGAAGGTCCAGCCGCTAGCTGTACCCCACCACTGCCTGCTGCCCACTTATTGGGGTCTCTGAGATGATGAGTGTATGCGGTAGAGAGGATTTTATTTCCTCTGACATTTCAGAACCAGGCTGCATTTAAGCCAAGTGGCACTGGATGGAGATGCTTGGTTTGCATTTCAGCTGCAACCTTGTTGTGGTTCCTTGAAAAATATAGATATTTATAGCTGAAGACATTTGCTAACCAAATCTTGCTGGTTTGGTTTGGACAGATGGAAAAAAGTTTTGGAGATGCAGTTGTTGAAAAGATTTGCGTGACCACTGACTACTTCAGTTTGTTAGCTATTTCAGTCTTGCTGCTCCATAACTGAACTAAATTAGCGAAATTTGAACACCAAAGTTGTGGTTCACTGTGGAAAATTGTTTCTTATTGCAAGTAAACCAAATAATGAAAAAATAATTAATTACATCTTAATTTCTACCTCTATCACAACAGTTGCCTAAAACACTGTCTATTTTAAAATGAAAGTATTGGCAAAAATCAAATTTGCACAATTTCCACCTTTGGGTGGGGACTGATCATTGTTTTATAATGCACTAGAGCCATATTTAGCATGAACCCTCCACTAACAACACTAACCCCTTCCCTCACTCTACAATTAAAACTAGAGCACATTAGCATCACTGGTTCTCCCATCCTAACTATATTTGGCTAGGTTTTGCTAGTCAGCAATGCCTGTTATTAACTTGCATAAATGGGAGAAATAAATGACGGTTCCATTTCAGACTGAGAGGAATGAGGTTTATTTTTGGGTGGGTCAGTGTCCTCTGACTCTGAATTAGGTTTTGGCTCTGGTGGCTCAAACATGTATGACTTGAGGCCAGTGTTACTAACAAACATTAAAGTCAATAGTCACCCAAATGTCTTCTGTAAATATGTCTTCAAAATGTCTCTCATTCACAACTCCCCTTCACATGGACATATGTCTATGCTAGGGTGGGTTTGGCATTTCTGATGCTTCTATTTCTAAACCCATATCTGCAGTTACAAAATTCAAAATGAGCAATTATTTATCAAAAAGAAACAACAGATCCAGAACATGATCTGTAGCATCTACATGATGTGCATGATCAAAAATGGAAGCCAGATTTTGGCATAGCACCTGTTGTCTGGAGTAGCTACCTGCTATGTTCTGCTACACTGAGTTTTGGTTCATTTTCAATGGCTCACAGTCAGTCATACTGTGCACTAAATCATATAGACAAGTCTAAGTCATCTTGGTGAAGACATTGATGTGGTTTGAACAAATTCAGCGAAGGTTTGTGGACGTATTTAAAAAATATGTACAGTTTTAACTGCGAATGAAGTTAATCTGCTAGGAAGTTTGGTGTATATGAACCAATGGAAGCAGCGATTTAATGGAATGGTTCGGCAAAATTCAGATTTACACAATTTTCCACCAATGTTTGACCAAATTTTGCCTTTTGCCTTTTTAGTTTAGTACTGAAGTTGCAAGGCTAGCTAATAAACAGTAGAACAGTATCACTGTGAGCTGTAAAAATCAACAAAACTCACTTAGCCAACAAGTGTTGTGCTGAAGTCTGGCTCTTTTTTATGTGCACACATGCCATGCAGGCATATGGAAGCTGTAGATTACATACGTGAATTCTGTTGCTTCTTTTTATGAGTAACTGTGAGCCTTGAGTGTTAGAAATGGAAACAACAGAAATGTAATGTTTTACAGCTTCTGTGAGATGGAGCTGAACAGCGATGTTGTCGTCATGGAGAACCCCGCATTTACACGTCATCGGCAGGCTGTCTGCTCTCACTGCGTCTCGCCATGACCTCGCATGAATATTCCACACAGGGAGAGTGTGAAGGAGCTGAAACTAAACCAAGGCCAGTTTGAGTTCAGCTTGGCCTCTGACGTGCCAGAGCAAACAGCAAATGTGCAACACCTGAGGATTTAAAAAACCTGAAGAGCAATTACACACCAGCCAAATGGACTGATCTGAGAGAGAGAATTGTAGAGAGAAAGAAAATGATAGACAGAGAGACATATAGAATAGAAAGAGAATAAGGAAGAATGATAGAAAATGATAAAGAAAGAATGATAAAGCTTGAGAATGAGAGAAAAGATGAGAGAATGAGAGAGATGGAGAATGAGAGAATGATGGAGAGACAGAGAATGTTGGAGCGAGAGAGACTGAGAGGAAGAATGATGGAAAGGCTGAATGAGAGAGAAAGATAGAGAGAACAATAGAGAGAGCATGTGAGAGATATAATTATAGAGACAATTAGAGAGAGGGCAGAGGGTAAGAGACGGAGAATAAGAGAGAAAGAAAATGAGAGAGCAGAGAGAGAGAGAGAGAGATAGAGAAAGGAAGAGAAAGACAGAGAGCAAGAGAGAGAGATGCTGTGATTGATGTTGTTCCCTTTTTGTTTTGAAGCTCAGCTTGGTCTCACTCAGCTCAAACTCAAACCAACATTCTCCTGCCAGCCTCCATTCACACACACCCACCCACACACCCCCACACACACAGGACATGTACAAAGGGCTGAGAGGTTGTAATTCCAGACGATTACACACAACACAACACGTTCAGCATGAGCCCGTGTTACAAATCACACCTGACTCACTCACCTGGCTACCTGCTTCAATCTGCACCACCACTGGAGCTTTTCCTTCTCTCTCTCTATTTCCTTCTTTCACACTTTCAGACTCATTGACATGCAAATCTAATCAAAGTTTATCAGTAAAGCTCTTTATACAACATCTTAACTCTGAAATCTGGTCTGTTTAGTCTCCATGATGACTTCAGTACAGACTGAATTTAGGACAGTAGCTATTACATAATAACAACTTCCAAATTTCATAATTCATAATTCCTTACTCCAAATAAGAAAACAGTATCACACAAACATCCTAACTAGACTAAACCTCCCAAATAAGGCCCTAACTTTAGCATTGAAACAGCATCTGTTTCAATTGCTTTTGCTGTGTCAGGCAGCATCATACACGTTTATGTATACTGTAAAACTTGTGTTGATAAAATGTGTGTTGATAAAATATTACGGTGATGGGGGGTGAATAAAAAGTAGGCAGAGCTGAACATGTGTCTGTTTATTAGGAGGAATAATGTTTGTGTACTTGGCTGAAGTATTTGGGAAATGGAGACCGAAATTGGGACGCGTCAACGCTCTTATACACAGCAGGGGGCGCTCACATTGTATTGACAAATTACAATTTATTTCAGTTTATTTTTGTTTTGAGCTTTTTACATTGCTAATGGTATCTAGCTAACTAAAATTTCATCGCATAACATTGGTTGCTAGGTAACAGGCATAACATTGATTATCAACCTCAATCGAGTAGTTTAGGATTTCCTAACTTGATGCTATAACATTCCAAAATTAAGGAATACAAAATTGTGAAAAATCTTGACCTGTCAGATCTTTACTTACAAAGAAAGATGTAATATGCTGCATTTCCATTGGTCTAGCCTGGCAAACTCTACTTATTGGTCTAGCATGGCAAACTCTACTCATTTTTAATGGGAGGCATCATGTCCATCATGATGATTTTGAATATAGTATCATTCAACTAATGTTTGTTGTTGACTGCAGGTGATAAACAAAAACCTCTGCTTACCAAACATGAAACTGTCCAGTTTTAATCAGCATATTGAAAAATATTACCTTAATGATATATATGCTATGTTTACTTTATAGTTATTCAAAACATTTAATCATTTATTGTGTTAATACTTACTGAAACATACCATTAAGAATTACAGTAAACTTCATTTCAATTGAGCCTAAAAATCACATCCACCTCTATAAGCTTCTCCTTCTTTCATATGAAGGAAAAAAGAAGGATGGGACTCCTCAGAAAAAATCTGCAGTGAGAACGGTGGTGGCAGTAAATCTGTCTGAATAATAAACCCAAAAGAGAAAGTCACTATCCTGATAATCTGGAGGGTGTTTTTTTTTTTTTCATTCTTTAAGATGTAAAATGTTTGGATTAAACTGTGTGGAAAACTCTCAGTAAGTCAATTAACCATCTCTAAGGTAAACTGAACTGAGCTATTGTATTTGCTAGCATTAATTTTAATGTCTTACAATAAAAAAGGTTACAGAACATAATTCAGAACATAATTGTTAACTTAAGCAACAGCTCATCTGAAGGAGCAGCCTCAGTTGTTCAAACCTCCTCCCTATTAGATCTGAAAAACTCAGGCAGCTGCTATAAATGGACTTGTGGGGCAAAGCCATTTCCCTCTTTGAAAGAAGAAAAGACACTAACATGATTAATTTGGGTTGATTTTTCAAGCCTACGATGCTCCACCCTCTCTCAATCTGCAGTACTCGTTGCGGCAGATTGGTGCGACCCTAATTGCTCACCAGCAGCTCAACACAGAATCGCATTTTATATAATCAAATAATTGGATTGATTTCCATTCTGCTGAAGGAATAGCCACTACAGGGTTTGGAAAGAGGTCAATGTAAATGGAGTTTACAGAATTGTGCTTCTAAATTTGTCTTTAAGCTTTTGGACATAGCAGTATAAACAATAAGTGGTGAGACTTGTCAGAATTTTGCAAATGGTCAGCTGAATTTCACAGGGAATAACTTATATCGCCTTGGTCCAAAGAAAAATGTGTGTCTCCAAAATACCAACTTTACAGGAGAAAGCAAAAATATTCTTGACTTTTAATGTAAGTTAATGTAAAGATGTTTTATTCTAAGTCAATGTGGAGTATCTCCATGTGTCCATTCATCTTTGACAAAATAGACAAAAATAGAGCTACATGTTTTTATTTGGACGATGTATATGTCATTATGACATGCCGACTGAATTAGGAAAGGAACTCAGCATGGCACAGCAGGTGTGCAATGTCTAGAACCAATTAAGAGTCCATGCAGGGATCAGCAGTCAAACAATAATAAAACAGAGAACATCCAAACATGGTGTAACAGGTACACCATCTATCAGTGTACGTGCCCATCCATGTGCCCATTCATCCAGCCATCTATTTAACAATAAATTAATCTATTCCTCTCTCTCTATCTCTCTCTCTCTCTCTTTCTCTCTCTCCCCCTCCTCTATGCCCGGTAACCTTTGAATGATCTTAATTGCTGCCTCCCTGTTAAACTGCCAAATCTCTGAGGGGAACAGCAGGCATGGAAAAGAGACTGTAATAATAATAATAATGATGATAATCATCAAATGCGGAAAAAGGGAGAGAGCGGAGGCTATTTGCAAGATGCAGACAAACTCATTTCCATCACAAATGCCTTGCCCAGACTTCAACTTTTCATGTCTTTTTTATTTATATAGTACGCTGCAGTGTTGTGGCCTGACAAGTTTTGAAAAATGCGGCAGAGGAAAGTGACAAAGCGGCCGGCCGTGGCTCCGGCGTGGCATCTTATTAAAGGAGGTTTATGAGCTGTCTCTGTGCATGCAGAAAACACACACACACACACACGCACACACAGACACAGAGGCTTCTGTGAACCTGATGAATGGCTGAACTAAGAGAATAGCACTTTTATTATCTGAAGTAAATCTGCTTTCAGAGAGTGTCACTGTGTTCGTAGCTTCTGTTTTACTGGGTGGCCAAAAAAAATCTACACATCACAGTTAGGGGCAAATATTAGGGCATCAGGCAAGAGAGAGTTTACAACCGTTTAGTTTTGGTTAATGAGACATATATGGGACACAATACAGATTCACCATTAATACTTGAGATTATCTATCTATCTATCTATCTATCTATCTATCTATCTATCTATCTATCTATCTATCTATCTATCTACTACTACTAATAATCATATGAGATATTATTGTGTGTGTAATATATACACACACAATAATATCTCATATGTTTATATATAGCTGCTGTCAGAACAAAACCTTGTTTGTTCAAAAGGGTAACTTTACAGGAGAAGCAAAAAGCATATTTTTCTTTTAATGTAAGTCAATAGAACCAGGCATTTTCCCAAGTCATTTTGGGTTATCTGTTTTGGTTCTTTCATCGTGAAATTTACATACTATGTAAAGGGCATCAGATATTTTCACATTGTATCAAAAAATGAAAAATATCAAAAATGGAGATATAAGGTTTTGTTCCAATAGCAGTGATACATAATAGACATGAAACATATATATATATATATATGACCCCACATCCTGTGTGTGAGTGAATGAGAGAGAGAGAGAGAGAGAGAGAGAGAGAGAGAGAGAGAGAGATGGTTACAGATGCAGCAGGATCAAAGGACTTATCAGTTTCTCACCTTTTTCACTTTGATGAAATGCGGATCAGCTCTTGAGAGATAATTACAGACAGTGTAGGCGCAGTGAGGAAAGAGGGAGAGGCAGAAACTCAGCTGTGTTACTGCTTCACTTTAGAAGTGACTTAACCATGCTCTGCCCACAAATGCACTCTTCTGTAGCTGCCGTTTTGAGGCTGGACAGGTTTTACAGCATGCTGCTGAAAACTCAGTTCAATCTAAATGTAAAAGTAAATGTACAGTTTGACTACGTTGTTAATTTTCTCATATAGACTCGGATATCCTTAAATGGGCATATTGCGGACTAGAATGAGGACATAACTTCAGAGGTCTTTCTCACCTCACAACGGTGAGCATATGGTGATGTATGGCAAGACTGATGGAGGCAATGTTGTTCCTGTTAACTTAGCTAGGTTGCACGGTTAAAACTGCTTAGACTGTCAGTACGATGTTTTTTTAAGTTGTGCTAGAGCAGGGGTTCCCATATCTTTGTGGCTTGAGATCTAGCTTTAAAAAACAGGAAGAAACACACTGGCCTCATCTTTTTAAAGCTTGAAATTTTTTTAATGCATTTAGTAGCCTACATTAATAGTGAGTAGTCAGAAAATCACAATAACCTTATTCTCAAGATTTGCACTTCATGATGTCAGCCAAGTTTATGGAGTCTGAACAACTTTTTTCTTCCTGAGTTCACTTTTAGTTGTGAATTTGTCTTGTATACTTCAAAAATGCCTGTAAAAAAACAATACTCTTTCCGCTCTGCATGGGATATTGAATGAGCATGAATGGATGAATGAATGAGTATTTTATGTAAACAATTACATTCAGACTATTCTGATGTGAAATGGTTTGTTGTAGAGAAGCCCACTGACTTGATTTCTTTACAGTGCTGGTGATAGGATGTCCACAGTGAACCTACATGTGTCTTCTGAGTTTTTATATGCAATGCTGGTGATGGTTAAACAGTGGTAAATCTACATAGAATATATTTCCTTTGGGAGCTATTTTGCTTTAGAACATCCTGCATGTACCTCTCCACCATGAATAGACTTTGAAGGACTTTAAAAGACCAAACTTTCTCAAAATGACCAGATGTCTCTGACATTAGATGGCCAAATTGTAACCATTTCATGTGATAACTTTCTGTAAGGACGCTTTTAGAGGTGGACATCTGGTTCCTTTCACTACCACTGTGAACAATGACTGTTTCTCTCGGATTTCAAATCCCCAAATGCCAAAGGGAAGCTGTATACCTTAGCTTGATGTTAATGGATGTGCTTCCTCTTCTCTTTGAGTGATTACTATGATTAAGTGTTTCCTGTAATGCTCTGTAGTTAATTGTCTGTGAAAGATTGGACAGCAGAGCAGTATGGAGACCACTAATGTGCTGCTCACCTACATAAAGGAAAATAATAAACCTTAGAGTAAAGTCTTGTTGATGTGAATGGCAGATTAAATGCAAGGTTTCAACACTGATGTTTAAAGCAAGTGCTTAAAATTGAGTTCAGACCTCCAAATTTCACCTATGCCATTCATTTCTGAGTTGATTTTTATTGGTTAAATTGGTTGATAATTGGCTGAAAATACAGTTTTCAGTTTTTCAGTCAAAATGGGAGCCATTATTAATACTAAAACATTGAGATGGAGTGTTCGGAATCAAGCTCAAATTGCAGAATGTCATCAACATAATTTTCAAGTTGGCTGATAATTGACTGAAAACACAGCAGGGATGAATTCCAGCTTGCAAATTAAAACATCATCAGCAACGTGGAAATGGGACAATTTAATTTCGTACACAGATTACAATACACAAGACCTCATACACCTAATTGCCCTTTGTCACACACACACACATACACACACACACACACACACACACACACACACACACACACACACACACACACACACACACACACCTGCACTTGTCTCATCCTACTTAATCTTTCCTCATTTCTATCTGTCTGCCTTTGTTTATCTTCTCTTGTGTGATTTGTTTCATGTTCTTTTGTTGTTCCAGTCTGTCTCTGCCCGGGTCATCTATCCTGCATTGTCTGTAGCCCCACCCTCTCATTAGCCAAAGGCATTTCTCATGTATTCTTTGCCTGTTTTTTCCCCTTGGTTTGTTCTGTTCCTTGCTTTGACGTTGTTTGTAGTGAGTTTCACTGATTCTTAGTTGTTCTGCGCAGGTGCATTTTTTTGTTCATCAAGGTACAAACAATGTAAATGTTTCCTCAAAGGTATAACAGTGGTTTTAATGTCCAGTAGTGTACCTTAAATAAGTGTTTCCAAGTGAAAAGTACATGTTTTAAAACAGAACAATAAAATAAAAAGACTGGAGACGAGACAGGGTGTGGAGTCAATACAACTTAGAAAATATAATTTAAATGAATTTTGGTACAATTATGTTCCCTGACTAAAGGTACTGTGATGTAACCTTGACAGTACCACCCCAGTGACAATAGGGGTACTGCCTAGTGATGGTTTACTATTTTTATTTCTGAAAGTGTAGTACACAGAAAGCCCCAGTTCTACATGCTGAACTTGCAAAAAAAAAATTATGTTGCTTTGGCAAACATGGACATGTGCATGAAGTAATTGTTCTTTTAGCAGCTCTAAAGGGGTGGCGGTGGTTGTGGTAGCAGGTTTGTTGGGTTCTGTTGGGTTACTGACTCCTGCACCAAAACAGTACACGATGCCTTTAACAAACAGTCATTTGGCATTCAGCCACAAGTGCACTTTGGCTTGCAGAAGCCAAAATTTCATAACTTACAGTGCACGCTATATAGGAAGTTTAATGATACTTAAAGCAAAGCTTAAACACAAACGTTTGAGTAATCAAAGACATTTAAGTGACTGTTTACTTTTTTGTATGTTACCTTGCAGTTTCACAGTAAATTATGTAGTATTCAATATTAAGTATTTAAAGAATAACCAAAATATTATACTGTAATATGGATGAGCCATTTATCTTTCAATTTGGCTGCTAGTTAGCTGATGGTTCTTCAAAGTTTCTTTATCAAAACAATGAAAGAACTGAAAGAACCCAAAGAAGCCTTTGTATCATAGAACAGTTCTTTGCAGATTGATGGAGAATGTGTTGTATATAGCATCGAAAAGGCTTCTTCTATTGTTCTAAACTTGATGTTGTTACAATTGCAGAACCGTTTTGGTGCTGCAAAGAACCCTTTTAAAAAAGTTCCACAAAGAACTATATTCAACACCTCCTCCATCAATTTGAAGCACCATTTCACCTTGCCAAGAGCCATTTAACATGCATAGAATCCTTGTTCTTGTTTCTATATAGAGCCATTGCCTTTACTAAAGACCCTATGAAGAGCTATTTTTAAGAGTAATTAAATGTAGATTAAAGAGTAAATTAAGAGTAATTGTAATTAAGTAAATATGCCAAATAATAAAATGAATTAATAAAATGAATTAAAAAAAGTTCTTACCTACTGAAACAGTTTTATAAAGACAGTATAATACATTATATTCTTCAGTTAAAATAATGCTTGTTACAATTTATTGCCTAAAGCAGCACTTTTGAAGTATGAAGAATTCTAGATATTAATTTTATGACTTCATTCCTGTGTTTCAGTAGATTGAGAGTACAGCCGATCATCAAAGCTGTATTTTTATTCACCAAAACATATGACCTTGAATGTCCTATTGCTTTCATACAGCAATTCTGCAAAATAAAGAAGGCAACAAAGATGCCTCAAACATTCTATCAAATGAGCTTTAATATTAATATAATTACAATAATAATCTTTTCCTTCTGCAAAAAGTAGTACCTTTTGGGCCACAGACTACATAAAATGTAGTATGTCAATATCAGGTTCAGCTCAGCTTTTTTCATTATTTTCCAGAAAATCTGTAAAAAAAAAAAGTCTGTAAACTGTTTTACTGCTCATCTTGTTTGCTGACTTGTAAATTTGTTTAGTCGTCTACAAATACTGACCAAAAAAGCCCATTTAGGGGCAATGACAGGTGCAGAATTTAATGTAGCCCTGCAGCCAGCACCAGCTGAATGTAAGTTCAGTTGTAGCCTAGTTTGAATGTAAACTGCCACTATATTCAGGTTTACAAGCTACTAGAATTTAACTGGTTGCACCAAGTAGCATAGTTTCAACAAAGCTTTTAATTTATGACTTAAAATTTACACACGCTTTAGTACATGTAAATTCTCTTGTAAACATCAGTTAAAATGACTGGTCAGTTTGATTGATGGGAAAGCTTGCAAGAAAATGGAATATGTTTTGGTTTGCATTGCCAACCACTTCTGCAGGATCCATTACTTGTCCAACAGACAAAAAAAAATCACAAACCAACCACAGATTTGCAACACAACAGACAGAAACAGAGATCTGAGTCCTACATTGTGTCTGGCACTGACATATTTTTCTACGAGGTCGTTCCACAACCTGGTGGTCAACTCTGTTCACAAGTCAACTGCAGAGCAATAAGACCAGCTCCATCAGTGCTCAGGTTGTGTGTGACACTGACCTTATTATCATAGAATACACAACACATTAGTTCTAAAATATAACTGACATAGGTTTAAAATATAGCTAACATTTCCTATCTGTCATTCAGCAGATTCAAATAGTAATTCCATTGCTAACGTTACTGACCTTTCATAGATAAATTGCTGTTGATATATTGTGCACGAGAACCCAGTTTGAACCCATTTTGATTACAGCAGCTGAACAGAATAAACACACAAACACGAGAGAGATGCTTTGAGGATATCGCTTTACTGGAAAACATAGTCTCTTTTTGAATAATAGTGAATACGACACTCCGTATGCAAAGTAAATGTAGCATGAAAGGAGAAATTTCACTGCGTGTGGAGATCATGCATGTAATATTTCCTGTTTATGTTGGGTGGCATTCGTGTTTGGCTGCAGAGTGATAACATCATTCTGTGTGACAGTGTTTTGATCTACGTTCACTTTATGCTCTACTAGCTAAGATGTACCATTAGCCTATGTGGTGCAACCGAAATTCTGTGCCACTAGTTTTAAACTAGCTGCTCTCAATGTGAGGTTTAGGACGGACTTTAAACTCCAACCTTTGATCGGCCTCACATTCAGCTGGTGCAATTGGCTGCCGTTTAACATCTCCAGAATCTGATCAGATGGGCTGCAGGCCACGTATTTCCACACAGTTACCTAATATTCCCATTTTCAGATTTTGGTATGTGCTAAAGTAGAACCGTAAAAGTGGGTCGTTATTTAGCAACTGGTCCACCGTAATTGGGAAACAACCTTTTTGCATCTCAAACAATCAGCCTGCGCCATAAATACATGCCTTTATACCTGCCTGTTTCATGATCTTTTTGGGGACCTACATTGTGTGCAGATTACAGCTCATTAATTCTGTGCCATGACTTAACCCTAACCTCCATTAGCATGACATTAAGCTCAGCTATAACCAAAAATATTAACCTGACCTGGATAGTAACTCTTCCCCGGATAAAAAAGACTTAGTTCATTTATTTGTTTATTTATTTGTTCATTTATAATACATTTTCTTATAACTTTGACCTTCAAAGCGTCCTTGTGGTGTCAAAGTTCTGGAGTTTTACCTTGTTTCTGAGGATAATTAAGGCTCCTTTTTGTCTCCTTAAGGGATTAAAATGTATTAAAATATCCCCTCTCTCTTTGCCTCTGCCTATTTCTCTTCATCATAGTTTTTCTTATTTATTTACCCTTTTTTTTGTTTTATGAATCAGTTCTGACACACTCAATCACTGGAATATGTAAATTAAGTGGAAACTGGGAGGTTTACATTTTGTAATAATCATTTGGAGAGAGAGAGAGAGAGAGAGAGAGAGAGCGAGCCAGGGAACAGAAATAAGCCTGAAATTGGATCCATTTAAATTGGCCTCACTAATTTTGTCAAACTTTAATTTGAGCTATTTAAATCATGTTAGTGTGCCAATTAGTTGACCTAATCTGCGCTGGCTGGAAAGCAACGAGTTATTTGTGTCTATGTTAGTAACTCTAATTCAATCTGACTCCCTTTGGCTACCAAAGACAGACACACACACACATACACAATCATATCGCCCCCCTCTGGATATTTGCGCATGGTAAGTTTATTAATTGGCCCGCCCACACGTCACCGTCACGCCTGATTGGTTGATTGCCGTCAGTTAGGTGACATCGGCAGTGTTATCAGTGAGTGTGAAGTAAGACTGACGTCCTGTACGTGGAGATTTCTTTCATTTATGAGTTTTCACGTTTAATTTTTTAGATTGAACAGGCTTTAAACTGTAGACAGAAAAGGAAGGAGAAGAAGAGAAAGACCCCATTTGTTCTTCTCGTTAAAAAGACAGACGTATTTGAACTGTAAGCAGGTCGAGTGTTTGATCATCAGACAGGTTCTAGATTCGCTCTAATTAAAGAGCTTATCCACAAACGAAACTCTGCCTTTACTCTGTGATATGAACAAACAGGATTAAGGGGGGTGGGGGGGTCTGTCTTTGCTCTCTTCTAATATGCAAGATTAAGAGAGAGAGAGAGAAATGTAGAGAGAAAAGGGAACCAAAGACTCAAAGAAAGAGAAAAATGCAAAGAAAAGGGAGAGAGAAAATGAGAAAGAAAGAAAAAAGACAGAGAGAGAGAGAGCTTTGCTTTGTAATATGAAAATACATGATTGAGAGAAAGAGTAAAAGAGGAGAGAGAAAGAAAGCAGGTGAGAAAGAGAAAGCAAGACAGCGAGAAAGAGGCATAAAAGAGAAGGGAGAAAGAAGAGAAAGAAGCTAAAAGTAAGACAAAAAGGAAAGCTAGAGAAAGAAAAACTGATGGGACAGAGAGGGAAAGAGGGAGAGAGCAAGGAGGGCTGTTTTTGCTCTCTAATATGAACAAATATGAGAGAGAGAGAGAGAGAGAGAGAGAGAGAGAACAAGAGGGGAAAAAGAGAAAGCTCAGAGACAGAATGAAAGAAAAGAGAGAGAGAACTCTGCCTTTGCTCTTTAATATGAGCAAACATGATTAGAAAGAGAGTGTGCAGACGAGGAGGGAAAAAGAAAGCAGGAGAGGAGGAAGAATAGAAGGAAAGGGAAAATGAGAGTGAGAGGTGAGAGAAGAGACAAAAGTTGAAATAAGAGGAGAAATAAGAACTTAAGAAAGAAGAGAAAAACAGAAGGAGAGAAATGTGGAAGGGGCGAGAGAGAGAGGGAGGGATGGCTGTGATATCAGTGTGGATGCGTTTGTGGTTTTAATAATCTTGAGCATTTCTTTGTCACACTGCAGTGTGTGTGTGTGTGAGTTTAAATGTCCTTTGAGGACGTTTTTTAACTGGAGGTCTCTTGCTCGTCCTCTCCTGCCCTCCTCACTTTCTCTGCTCTCATTTTCTGAATTTCTCCTCATGTCCTCTCTTCTCTGATAACCTTTTGTTCTCTGCTCAGACCTCCATCATTCCCACATTCCTTCTTCATTTGTTCTCTCCACATTCTCTCCTCTTCTCTTTCCTGGAAGCTCCTCTGAGAGTTAGAAGGTCTAGTGGAGGTGTGGAGGTGCATGCTTGATTTTCAACAAAAAACGTGGAAACCAGAGAAAACAGCGCTCATCTACAAACATTTATTTTCCTTTTTACATGAAACGAAGATTTTCTTCTGTATTCGCTTCTGTCTTTGTTTTCTGAGGTGAGGCATCTTATTAGATATTGATCTAATGCATGAAGAATGATGAGTTATATATAACACGCACAGGACATACCGTTATTACTGTCTTTACATAACTGCCGCCCCCCGCCCCCCATACACATAGTATTGTTCAAAAGTTGATAATTATTTTATACAATTTGTCTTTATCAGTGATCACATTTTTTCTTGTAGAAACACCATTTATAAAATTATTAAAATAAAATTACTGTAATTTTTTCCTATCTGATCTTATAAATGCATAAAGCACAAGATAACATACTTTTTAAAGCAAAGTTTATATACATATATACACTTCAGCTTCCTGGATGTGACCAGAAATATTTTGATAAATATCCAAAAGTCTGGTGCTTGTTATCAAATATAATTAGATGTAAGCTAATTTGGAAAATACTGCAAGGACTCAATATTAATTTGAAAAAGTATTTAAAGTAAAGAAAGAAAGAAAGAACGAACACACTTTACTTCTAATGTAAGTTTGGCCCTTTTATTTTCAGTACGTTCATTGTGAAATTTATACAGTAAGTAAAGGGCAGTAGATCCTTTCTAAGTATGTACAAAACTGAAAAAGGACAAAAATGTACATACTAGGTTTGGATATACAGTGATATGCTTATATGAGAAGGACATAGCACTGTTCTGATTATGATTTATGCAGCTGGCAGTCAAAAAAGATGAAGTCAAGAAAACAACTCCTAAACCTGACTATACATTTTAACCCTAACCCTAACCCAAGTTTGGAATCACCATTTTCAATGATATACATGTATTTTGATACATGTAAAAAGTTTCTCATGTGGTGCTTCTTCAGTGTCATAGGTTATAATGAGGAGTAGGACACTGTACAGAATGAAGAAATCATTGCTGCTGGAAGAAAACCTTTCCAGAAAACTTTATAGGACAAAGAAAGAAAGAGAGAACGTTCTTAATGTTCAATAGAAGTTCAAATATTTTCTGCCAGGTCAGCTTGGTTCATTTCTCTTGGTCGTTTTGAAGTTTTTATACAGTAAAACAGTTAAACAGTAAATGGCACTTTAAAATAAATCAATAATAATAATAAAAAAAAAGACAAAATGGAGATGCAAGAAAACGGAGTCAACAAGGGGGCATGACAAACAGAACAAGGAAGCACGTGGACGACTGGGAAGAAACACAAGCACATGGAAGTCTGGGAGGGGCCTGTCGTGACGCATGTGATGTCACAATCGGCACCTCTCTCACGCACATACAAACTCACGCACAGAGCACAACGTCTCACATGCTCACAGCTTAATGCTCAGCAGTATCAGCACATATGTTTTTTTTTTTTAAGATGGAACCTCAATTAACATAGCACTAAATTTAAGGAGGCACAAAAAAACACCACACACAGTAAACACCACACACAAAACACAACACACACTCAACACGCCCCAGAACACACACAATAAGCACACAACACACACGAAACATCACACATTAAACAGACCCATACACACATACACACATACAATTAACACACCCCACACAATTAACACACAGCACATACTCACCATACCCAACAAACCATACATAATAAACACAGCACACACACTTAATACACCCCATGCCACACACAAACACAGAACACACAGTAAACACCCCACACCACACACACACATACAATAAACACACAACACACAATTAAACCACACAAACTAAGCACATGCACACACACATGCATAATTAACACAGCACATACTCAACACACCCAACACCACACACACTTAACACACCCAACAGACAACACACACTCAACACACCCCACACCACAAACACAGAACACACATCCAACACACCCCACACAATTAACAAACCACACAAACACATGCACACACACATGCACAATTAACACACCACACTCCACACAACACACAGCACATACTCAACACACCCCACACCACACACACTTAACACACCCAACAAACACACACTCAACACACCCCACACCACATACACTCAACATAACCCACACCACACACCATTAACAGCACACATTCCACATACACCACACCACACACAATCAACACACCCAACACCGCACACAATTAACTCACCTCATAAACTCAACACACCCCAAACTACACACAATTAACACACAGCACACATTTAACACACCCCGCACTACACACAATTAACACACAGCACACACTCAATACACCCCACATCACACATACTCACACTTTTTCAAGCCAACTTAAAGTTTGTTCATTAACTTTCCCTTTTTGTTAACTTTTTAAATTAACTTTCTTATTAATCTTTTTTTTTTGATGTTGTCAAAATTTCTCCTGCTGTCTAGACTGTATAAGTTATCACTGTATAAAATAACAACAGTTTTTATTCCAAACTTGAACAGTAGTGCATGCATTTCTTGTTTGTATGACTTTCTATTAACCCCTTAAAATCCCAGGCTAATTACACTCAAAGGCTTATTACTCAGTGGCTACTGGGACTTCAATGCAAACTGGCTGGGCTATCCTTAAGTTAGAGAGTGTGTAATAAAACTTTGGGCCCTGGACATTTAAGGGCTTCATTTCATTTAAAGAATATTTAAAAGCACACCAAACTTTTAACAGTTTAGGTTGGTTAAAATTTGAGTCTCTCTCTCTCTCTCTCTCTCTCTCTCTCTCTCTCTCTCTCTCTCTCTCTCTCTCTCTCTCTCTCTCTCTCTCTCTCTCTCTCTCTCACTCACGCACCATGCACACATACACACACCACAGGGAGGATGAAAAAAGTCTTTAATTATGCTTTTGTTTTGATTTTAGCCTGAGACACAGAAGTGTCCTTGGATGTGAGTTTTTTAATGACCGCTAATTAGACATTGAGAATAATTAGTCATTCTGATCCAGTGCATATATCTCTTTCTGTGCCACCCTCTCTTTTTCATTTCAAAAGTAACAAAAGTATACCTGAGGAGTGACAGATGAGAGAGAACAAATCATGTTCTATCATCTCTTTTTCTCGTTCAACATGGTTCTGAAAAGAGAACAAAAAAGCACAGATAAACACCTCCGTCATCCTCCGCTCCCCCTGAGTCTTGTTATAAGAGGAAGGAAACTGTGCCTTTGTAAAAGAAATTAAACGAGCTACAGTTATAGAAATACAAGCAATCTCTTAACAGCCTGTCTCTCTTCACAGTTCAGCCAAGTGCACATATGGGACGGAGCTGCACTTCATCTATGTTTAATCACTGTGATGTTATACATCACCTGAGGGAGGGAGATGAGGTGAGAGGAGAGAAACAGAGAGAAAAAGAGAAAGAGGGAGAGAGACAGGTGAAAACTCAAGAGCAGGTGAGGGCAATAACTATTAACATTTACTCAGTTACAGGCACTTAATCCTCAAGTCAGGTTGTTACTGTTATTTTGCTATACTGTTAAAATCTAATAATATAATTTCATATTAAATTAAACAGGTCATTATAAAGTCCACACACTTACATTCAGTACATTAATTATGTGGAGTCCTGACCATGACATCTATATGAGCTTGATGGACGTCACATATAAAAACCATGGACATGGACTTTTCTGGGAAGCTTTCCACAAGATTTTGGAATGTGTTTGCGGGAATTTGTGTCCGTTCAGTCAAAAGAGCATTTGTGAGGCTAGGCACTGAGGGCCTAGCTCACAATCTTTGTTCCAGTTCAACCCAAATGTGTTCAATGGGATTAAGGCTCTGTGCAGGCCACGGGAGTTCCTCTACAACAAACTGGTCAAACCATGTCTTTATGGAGCTCACTTTGTGCATGGGGGCTCAGTCATGCTGGAATAGGGAAGGCTTTTCCTGGGGCTCAAACCCTGAAAACAGCCCCAGCCCATCATGCCTCCTCTACCAAACTCTACTGTTGGCACTATGCATTCCAGTAGGTAACATCGTCCTGGTATCCACCAAACCTAGATTCTTGCATCAGATTGCCAGATAGTGAAGTATGATTCATCACTCCAGAGAACGTTTCCATCGTTCCAGAGTCCAGTGGAGTGAAGGTGTGCTTTACACCATAGTAATCTTAGGCTTGTGTGAAGCTGCTTGGCCATGGAAACCCATTTCATGAAGCTCCTGAAGTACCGTTCTTGTGCTTATATTGCTTCCAGAAGCATTTTGAAACTCTGTAGTAAGTGAAGCAACAGAGGATAGGATATTTTAATTTTTTTATTTATCGGCTGAAATCCAGGTGTCTTTACTGGATGTCCTGATAAATTTTAATCTAATATAAGATATCATTTGATGCTTTTTATGGCCACTTGAAAAATCTGTTAACCTCTGATAATGGCAGTATTAGTGTGCTTGTTAACACACCCATTGTTTCAATGAAGTAGTAGTACTTATGCATATGGGTTTAAACTACTATATTCTGTTACTACTATGAGCCAGATTAGGGCAAATACAGAAGGGCAAACGGAGCTAGGGGTTTAATTAGGTAAAACACACTAATCTCTACCTGTGGCGGTCAAACAGTGAGGAATGAAGGAAGCGAGTGATTCATTGAACGGATAAAGACGATAAAGAGGATAAAGAAGAGAATAACAGGAGGAGTGACAGCCAGCACATGCCTGAGCTGCTGCTGTGCTCTGTGTGATTACACATTGTGAGGATTTGAGTTGCAAAATCACAGTTTAATGGTGTATGATAGGTTTCACCACTCTGCAGTCGACAGTTGCTGACACAGAAGATCAAACAGCTTCAACCATTATTTAGCTTCAGCACTCTGTTCCATCACATTCTGTTAAACTCCCTCACGTTTTTTTTTGTCATTATCTATATGTACCTTTTACCGGAGAGAGAAAAATAACATTACCGCAACTGACAATGGTATTTAACGTAACGAGACAGAGAGAATAACAGAAAAATATATTCAGATCTATACATAGATAAACAATAGTTATAAGATGAGCTATAAGTTATAAGAGGAGCAATAGATGAGTTATAAGAGGAGCAATAGATATGTAGAAAAAGATGGAAACAAAGAGAAAGACAAAAGATCGGTAATAAGTGGGTAATATTATGGTAGTATCTTGGTAATGAGTTGTATTTATGCACAAATTAAATATCAATTTCATAGTTGTTATGAAATAATACAATGGTAACAAGTCAGTGATAAAATGGTAAAATCATGGTAACAAGTTGTACTTACCAAAATATTACTTGTGTACTTTCCAGTTCATAATGAATAACAAGCTGGTGTTTGGAGTGATAACAAATTTGTAATGAGATGGTAAAATAAAGGTAACAAGTTGTTTTAACCTAAAAAATCCATGTACATTTGTTAGTCATTAAAAATTGAGAAGTTAGTCATTGTAGTGGTGGTCAGTAATAGAATAGTAAAGTAATGGTAATGAGTTGAACTTACCATGAAAATTCATACACATTTTCTAGTTCTTAGTAAATAATAAGTCAGTCACTGTAGTGATGACTAGTTGATAATAAAGTGGAAAAATAAGGGTGACAAACTTTTAATTGTCCATCAATCAAAAGGGCAATAATATTATCCCAAGATGTAGTTTTGCTGAAATGATGTGGGTTTAGTGCTGTAAAATACTTTCACTCATTTCTACTTTGTTTCTTAGCTGTTATGTCTTTAAGTGGTCAGGGGCAGGATGGTGTCATATGCTGTAATTACAGTGAAGCTAAAAGTCAAGTCAGCTTTATTGTCAATACTACAATATGTAAAGGACATACAGTCTACTGAAACTGTGCTACTCTCAGACCCCAAAGTGGAACAATAACATTAAAAAAGACAGTAAAAAGAAAGTGTGAATTTAAATAGACACTAAAAAAAACACTAAACAGTAAACGTAAAAATAAACATTAATTATAGAAAAATAGAATAATAAAAATAATATAAATGTAAGAGATCCTGAAATGAACACTAAAGTGACATAAGGCATCTAACTTCATGTAATAGCATCAGCTCTGCAAAACAGTCTGGGTAACTGCACTGAAACAATGACTAAATTACTGCATTAGAATCTCTCATGGTTGTTCTACTACTTTACAAGTGAACTTACACAAGAATAGATGAGGTAAATGTACTGAGATTACACAGAATCAGGGCTGGAAAATGCAACATCACATGTTCGCTTTGTGTTACCTTTCAACAGAATACTGTTACTCTGTTATAAAGCACAGATCTGACAAATATCATAGAAGCCAAATTTGCTCACTAGTGGGTTAAATGGTTAAATTCAACTGTGCTCGGTCAGTTTTGACCTATCATTAGCATTAAATCCCACACTAATCATCCAACAATCCTAGCAATTAGATTCACTTAAATGCTGCCACCTAGCATAGCTAAAAAGCTAATGTTTTGCTAGCTAGCTGAACTTTAATGTTAAACGCTACCATAATAACCGACAGCAACACAATATGTACTGAAACTTTAAGATATGCACAATGCAATACACTGCATGTCACTCACTCTTCAAACTCTCTATCACCCCATTATCTGGTACCCTCGCTAGCTGGGTGGTCAACTTCACTCGCAATTTCTGCTCAGGTGACTTTAATCTGGCATGCGCAGCGCGTCCTCGGGGTCCTCGCTCATGAATACAGTCCTAAACGCTGTCCAATGCAAACATCCCCATGGTTGAAAGCTGCTGATAATAAGATGAAAATATGACTCTTGCAAGAACATCAATGCACAAGGTGGCAAGGGGGAAAAAAGATGCCATCCATTTACATTTACGGCATTTAGCAGATGCTCTTATCCAGAGCAACTTACAAGAAGTGCTTTGTCTATCTAGAGAACGTATCTTTGCTAGTTACCAGTAGGTTAGAGAGAAAGACAGTCCTGAGCTCAGTGTAAGTCAGTGTAGATACCCAGAAAAAAGGACCATCCACTGGTTGCAGAAAGCAAAACTACTGTCCAACACAAAATTGTGTGTATTATGTGCAAGGTGGAGGAAAATGTGGAGAAGCAGCACTAAGGATGGATACAGATGGTAAGTGTTGTCACATAACACAAATACATAGAAGAACTAATATTATTACTGGACTATAGAGAAATTATTGTAATGCTCAGCTAGTGCACTTGTTCATGTTCCTGTATGTGTATGTTCATGTCTTATAATGTTAGACTTTTAAAATTGGCAAACAAATACTATTCAGGGGCTATCTAACCTGTTTGCTAGCATATTTAGGTACAAATACTATTAAAACGGGATGCATTGAATTTGCTTTGTTCAAATGTACCTCATTTCCACAATAATTTATATATATATATATATATATATATATATATATATATATATATATATATACACACATTTCAAGGAAAGATAAAATGGTTGTATAAAGATATGCATGGTATGGTTGAGTTTTCTCCATCAATTAACTAATTTCTGAGCATTTTGTCAGATCTGTGCATTATAAAAGAGTAACAGTACGACGTGGTGGAGCCATAAGGTGGATACACGTGCTGAGATAAGCCAGTTTAATTCAGGGTCGTGGTCGAAATGGTCCAGGTTCAAATAGCCAACACGGAATGCGGGTCAGACATGACAAAAGAACATAAGCAAAACAAACACCAAACACTTCAATCAGTACATGAAACATAAAACACAATCAGCACATACAGACAGCACGTCACACAAGTATACAGCATAATCAAACACACAAAGACCAACACAGACCGGGGCAAATATGGGGCTTATATAACACAAGGGATCACAAGACACAGGTGGAAAACAGGTTGAAACAATCAGGGGCAGAGTCACAAAACAAGGGGGCAGGACTGTGAAAACCAAAACAAAGAAACACGTGGACGACTGGGAAGTAAACAAAAAGCACATGGAGGAGTGAGAGGAAGCCAATCGTGACAAACAGTATTTTGTTGAAAGGTAACACAAAGGGAACATGTGATGTTGCATTTTCCAGCCCTGATTCTGTGTAATCTCAGTACATTTACCTCATCTATTCCTGTGTAAGTTCACTTGTAAAGTAGTAGAACAACCATGAGAGATTCTAATGCAGTAATTTAGTCATTGTTTCAGTGCAGTTACCCAGACTATTTTGCAGAGCTGATGTCATTACATGATGTGAGATGGAGTATGTGGGGGAAAAAAGATGTGAAAACAAGTGAATTAGTGTTTTACAGCACTAAAACCACATCATTTCAGCAAAACTACTGCTTTGTTTTTGGGCTAATAACCCTAATATTATTGCCCTTTTGATTGATGGGCAATTAAAGTTTGTTACTGTTATTTTTCACTTTATTATCAACTAGTCAACACTACAGTTATTGACTTATTATTTACTAAGAGCTAGGTAAGTTCAACAATTACTAACGTCGTTATTTTTAATGACTAACAAATGTACATGTAATTTTTAGGCAAGTACAACTTGTTAACTTTATCAGAGTGCTTGAAAAAGCACTCTATTGTTATCCCTCATACTTCTTATTCTTCTTCCACACTTTTCTGTGATTAATACAGCCCGAACCGCTTAACGTACAGACTCTGTTCAAACTGCGTTTCAAAGGTCTTGGCGCTGTGACTTGTGCTGTGTATTTTTGGAGTCGATCGGATTGGTAGTTTTTAATAAAATCCAGTTTAAAATTTAAAAACCTCCCATAAGAATGAATGGTGCAATGTTCTAGAGCTTCAAATTCTAACTGACATCGATGATGTCACAGCAGGCCACTCAGTCTCAGACCCAGCTGATCACGTAGGGAATCTGCTTTAAAATCCTTAAACTTTCACCTAGAAACTCCATTTTTAAATGATAGAGAAACTTGTCCTTTCTGAAACCTCAAAATATCTCATCATTTTATCAGTTAGCTTCAGAGTTATGAGCATTTGTTTGGCTCTAGGCACAGAAAACTGCCCCATTCACTCCCATGTAAATTTCTCAAAATCAGAATCTGCTTATTTCAAGATTCTCTGTGTTTAACTCGTCATAACACAGACATTTTCTTCTCAATACATACAACATTACACCACTACCTAATCCTCAAGGGGTCTTATCTCACACCATCTATCCGGTTAAGTGATAGAGTAAACATTTCCCGAGTTATGACGGTTTGTTCAGAGGGTGCAAATCAGTCTCAAACAAGGCTTCTCCACAAAGAGCTGCGTAATAACAGAGTGACAGTTAATTTGAATGACCCCCCACCCGACTTCTCCCCTCAAACACATACATCTCTCCCTCTCACACACACAACACAGACACCACACAGACACACACAAACAGACACATACCTAAGGAGGTGTTGTTCACCTACACAGAAACACACACACACACACACACTTGCAGCTCTTTTCAAGCACTCTTGCATTTCCTTCAGGAAATGCGCATCTAGTTACAAATTTGTTATTACGACAAACACCGGCTTATTATTCATTATGAACTGGAAAGTATGCAAGTAATATTTTGGTAAGTATAACTTGTTACCATGATTACACCATTTTATTCCTGACTTGTTACCACTACAATTACCATTGTATTATTTCATAACAACTATGACTTATAAATTGACATTTAATTTATGCATAAATACAACTCATTACCAAGATAGTACCATAACATTACCCACTTATTACCAATCTGTAAAGTGCTACCAATAAAAAACACAGATGAATACAGGCTATAGAAACAATATAGATCAATAAATTCATCCATTCTCTAAGCCGCTTCTCCCTCAGGGTCGTCAGCCTATCCCAGTAGTCATCGGGCGGAAGACAGGATACACCCTGGGCAGGTCGCCAGTCCATTGGAGGGCATCAATAAATTTATAAATACATCTAAATACAGATACAGGCAGACTTACAGACAGACAGATAGATAGACAGATAGAAGGAAGGATAAGTAGAGATGCTAAATCTATAGATAGATAGATAGATAGATAGATAGATAGATAGATAGATAGATATCTGCCTCGTGCCATTCATATAATGAGAGACGGGAGAGAGATACATTAGATTTTCTCTCTGCTACTGAATGTATTTTATGAAACAGTGAATGGCATCACTATGAGTCAGTCTCTAAAAACATTTTCCTTTCATCTCACAGGATGACTGTGGAAAAGAAAACATTCATTCGTGCATGTCATCTTCCCTCACAAGAACACCGTGTACTCAAGTTACAGCGACATTCTTCTTCATAAATCTGTGATCTTTTATGGGTCCTGCACAAATGAATAATCATTCATATCCTAGTAGTACACTTGCATTATTCAACCGCTTAAGGTGTGTAAAACAATGCTGTACAAAACTGGCATTTAGTGGAAGCAGATAGTCATGCTCTGTACCAGTGATGTCATTTAATGTTGTGCATGTTTCATTCAGCCTGATATCACTTTGAAAGACTTTAACAGGTGTCTGGTACAAGTCATTGCAAACCATTGCAGACCAGAGTGCCATGCACCATAGAAAAGTCACACACTGCCACTGAACATGCCATTTGCTGCCCTGGCTTGCTGTTTTCTGCTATGCACCATGTGTCCAAAAGTATACAGCCATGGTATATTAACTGGTATATTCAACTACTTTAAGTTGCACCCATTGGATTCCGAGCACTGTTCAATTTCTTAGCGTATCACAGCATTCCACACAACATAACCACATTATATTCAGGCCTTATAGAAACTACAGAGAGCTTAAAATATGCACTAAGAAAGGCAGCCAGTCTAAATGGACAAATGCTAATGACAAGTTAGCTACTTTAGCCAGCTAACTATTCTAACCTCTCAGCATCTTTAAGCTCAAAAACAGCCAGCCTGTGAAGAGGTAGTAAACTGATGTCAAGTGTGATATGTGATGGTGAACAGTTTATTTCACTCAATTTATATGAGGAGAGTGTAAAAATGAACTTAATCCTAGCTTGTATCAAATCTCCCTGCTGGCAGTTTATAGCAGCATGTCCAGTGTGCAGTTGCCTTAACGTCACCATGCTGAATGCCAAGCATGATCCAGAGCATTAACATTTAAATTTGATTTAGATTTGACTTGATAGACTGCTTCCAATTTGTTTGATGGGGATTTTTTTGAACAGTGCAATATTGTGCAATTTGGTGTTCGACAAGGCTCTGTTTTAGGGCCCTTACTGTTTCCCTTTTTTGAAACCCCCTGATATGCATTCTTGCAAACTCAACTTGTAACAGTGTTTGCCACCTCCTCCCTGCCCCTTCTTCATTAAACACCAACAAGATAGTTTATGGACTGACCTGGCAACATGTATACAGCCCTTGTTTGACATTGTGCAGTGTCTGCTGCATGAGCTGTGTTCCTTTTGGTGTTTTCCTATGTTTTGATCCTTGCTTTTTTACATGGTTGGTGCTTATGGATTTGCCTTGTATGTACCTGTCTGCCTGTTTCTTGATGGCTGCTTGTGATGACTGTGAGTTGCCTGTAATAAAAATAACTCTGCACATGCATCCTGATTGTGAACCCCATTTGTTACAGTGATACAATTAAAGATAATAGAAGATTGTTTGGACATATGCACATATTTTCATAATTTGGAACATATACACATAATTGAATACTTTTTGTTTTTTCCCCTTATGTAATCAATCACATTGCAGTGCAGATGAACCATGACTTATCACAAACTTCACTAACCACAGCTTAATGCTGCCATTAGATCCAGCTGACATAAAAGCTTTGCTCAGCTATATCCGAGAGATGAGAACATTAATTACCCTGAACTGGAAATTGCTCTCCTTCAGCATCATAAGAGAGAGGCTTTAACAATTGTCCTGGCTTCAAATTCTTGCATGAAGCTCTAGATTTTCTTTTAAAATGATACTCCAGCTGGAGATCAGCACCCTTCCGCTCTCACGTGGACATTTGCCGGAGTGAGCTGACTTCTAATTTGCTTTTTAATGGTGACAGTATAAAGCTCTGATATGAAAGGCTTACCATAGCCTCATGCACTTTCTTTGAAGTTCACCACTGCGCAAGTTAAGGCAATAGAAAATGAGGTAGGGCTCTCAGAAAGTGTTAAGGACTCTCTATGATATTTTAAAAATGTCTGTCTGTCTTCTCTTTAACGACTGCAAATAATTTGAGCTTACAGATCACCTGCTGGCCTGCTTTCTATATGAATGGTCACACAACTCTTTGAAATATTTGAAGGCCAACGCACAATTATATTTTTCATTTAAAGAACATTAGGGAGCTGATGTGTTTTCCACTAGCTACATTCAGGGTGCAATTTTAAGCAAATTAGATTTATGACTATTGCAACTGTACTAATAGATAATCATGTAATCATTCAGTCATATGGAGTTCATATTCATTGTTCTGCATGTGGTGCCTCATTCTCTTATTGTAAAAGATGCTGCAGTAATATCTATGTTTGACACAGCCTGCACAGATTCTTGTTTTAGAAACCACTTAAAGAAAAAATGCACTTCAGATGTTCCAGACATAAACTTTGACCAGACATAACTGTTTTATGCTATAATCTTAAAGGTGCCTTTTCTTCAAAGCAGGGCTCAGCAAACTTTATCATGCCTGGGACCTACGTACAGTATAGAGGTGATGTTTAGGAAGTGAAATAAGTCCAACTCAAACAATCTTCAAGTTCTTGAATATTCAGCCCATTTTTTCACTTATTTTCTATATTATTTATCCTGTCAATCAACAAGCACACCGTGATAAAAGGTTGAAACAAGCATAGGCCTACACACTAGGTAAGAATATGGAATACAAAAAAATCAAATAATGGCAACACGTTTCAAAATATTTAGATGATCTATTCAGTTGTTAGTTTCCACATTAATAAAGTCCTTTCATTTTTAGTTGGGCATTACATGGCAGTAATATGTGCTCTGTTAGCTCAGTATGTTATCATTGTTCTCCGAGTATGTAACGCTTGTGGACATTAAAAGAAGCATAGGGTTTAATGTTATCATTCACATCCAAAACTGTAATCCAATAACATGCATCAAGGTTAAAACACAGGAAGAGAACAGTGGGAACAAACGAACCAAAGGGGCAGTCCAAAGTCGTCATCATAACACAAGCGTCAGAACACAAAGGCAGAAGTTTCCAAGCAGACAAATCCAAAACTGAAATCGTAGATAAATGAAACAAAGATCTTAGACAGGAAGACAGTCAGAAGAACGCTCAGTAGTTGCCATGAACCAATACCCGCAAAGACTGATTCTAAAGTCATATAAACTAACTAAAATGGTTCCTTCCACCATAGTTTGCAAGACACTCAAGCCAAACATCATGTAGGCATGCATGGGGGAGAAGTAAAACGTTACATTGGTTCAGTTTGTTTTGTTTGAGTGTATGTTTGGATGGTTTTATGCTGGCCAAGGAGTGACTTTCCCCAGAGGCTGCAGAAGAACATTTTGTAATATTGGTTGTACTTTGGACCACCACAAGTGAATAAATCTGCTGTTGAAAGAGTATTAAAATAGAAGGGATGCATCTTCAGAGGATGTAAGTGAATCTACTATTCATATAGTCACCACTATTATGTTGTTTTTTTTTTTTTTTTGCATTTTGAGCCTGTACATATGGCTGTAACATGTAAAGATATGCAACATGGTCCGAAATGCTTGACTCTTACCTAGTGCTGCTTTAAAGAGCACTGCTTTTTGAGACTTTCCACTTTTGTGGGACTGAAAAGGGATTATCTCATCTTGTCTAAAGCTATTTCCTAGAAATGTTCTGTATATTCAAGCCGAGAACCACTCAGGAACAGGAACCTGTATTAGTAAGAACATAGAGGACTGTGTAGTACTGTGAACATAAAATCCTAGGCTTTTATATCTTGCCAAAAAAAATCCATCATATTTTATAGTTTTATTTGAAAAAAGTAGTTGACATTTTGTGAGCTATTTTGGAGACAAAGTTTGGTTCCAGATTTCTCCTGGATGCCTCCAGCCATGGATTTGTTAGATTGTAAAACACCTCGATGGGATGTTTAGAAATGGTTAAACAAACGCATTGACATTCATTAAATGAATGCTATTTATAACCATTCAAATGTTTGTGTTTTTGTGAGCAAAAAACACTTAAAGCCCAGATAAACAGCTTTTTGAATCTAATTTTGCTCCACATTTTTCTGCAGAGGTTTACACTGTTTAATTTGTACACTTGTGCAGTGGATGCTTAATGGATTTATATGCTCACTGCCAGGTTTGTTATGACTGCGCTGCATTTGTGTAGGCTATCGTAATATATATGTGTGTGCGTCAGACGATTAGCATTGGCGTGTGTGTAATTTTAGCATGTCCTCATTAAGTGGCTGTACTGGGTGAAGGCTGCTGGCCTCATTTAAAACTAAATGCTTAACTTTATTCCTCATTTTGCCCTCCCTCATTTTCATTCCTCGTGTCTCATTTTATTTTCCTCCCTGATGTACCCGGTCCAATTAACACCGTCTTCATTATCTGCTTGCTATCAGATACAGACGCTCACACACACACACACACACACACACACACACACACACACACACACACACACACACACACACACACACGAACAAATTTAAATCCAAAACATTTTACCACTGTCGTATTCCTGCTCCTCTTAAACACTCTCTGATTGCACAAACACTGATATGATATAATTGAACATTATATGAATATTATCATCCTATAAACATTTATATTAACATTATCATAGTTATAAGAATATCTATCAATCCTCATTACCTTGGAGAGAAAATCCACTGTTGCAAAATCGGATTGGTTTCTCTATCATCAGTGAACATACAGAAGCAATGATCGTATGAAACATTCATAAGGTACATGCAAGTGTCAGAGTGAACACAGACAACCTGAAATTAATGATTCAGTTTAATTCAATGCAGTTTTATTTGCTTTAGTCCATCCCACACTGTCTGACAATGCTTTTCCAGGAATCTGGGTACAAATCCATAATGAGCAAACCCGGAGTGCTGTGCTGAAGTCTGCATTTTGCAGGAAGCAGAGAGATTTATAAATTACTTAACAAGTAATTTACTGTAATGTATTTTACTCACACTGCATGTTGATATTGCTTGCATTTTAGTTTGATTTTATATCAGGGCACAGTTAAAGGGAAAAGTATCCCAGTTAACAGTAAACCTCTTATGCTTATGGGTATATTTTGGTTTGTCCATCTGAATTTACATGACAAAATCGTAAGGAAAATTATTCAGTAACTGCATGAAATAAATGCACATTTTTATTGTATTTATTTATTTATTTTGGTATAAGCTCCCGTAAAATTGACATAAAATGTGTTTTATGATCATACACATATTGCTATATGCTTACAATTTACTGCTGAAAGCCAAAAGTCTTAGACGCTCTTTGTATTATTTTATAAAAATAATTTTTACAGAGGAGATCACTGAAGTGACACAATCTGTTTATAGTTTATAGCCCAGATTTGTGGAAAAATGCAACAACTTTCAGTAGACAAGAAAAATAGGCTCTCATATGTGACACCCACTTTTTGAATGTAGCTTATGAAATATGAAAGTTATGAAGAATATGACAAAGTGCATTTTGGAACCACTGGTGGTTCCAAGGAGTGTAAGAGGCTACATTAATACTCACTAATATGGCAAAATATGAAATATGTTTTGTAATTTAATGGAAACATTTATGAAACTTGTCCATATCCTAACAAAATTTCTTTTTTAGAATGGTTGATTAATGAGGCCCATTGATCTAGGCCTTCTGGAAGTTCCAGATATGCAAGTGGCTTTAAATATGAGCCATACTCTACCAGGTTTCAGTCACTTGTTAGAAATGAAAAACTGTGAAATGAAAAAAAGTGGCAGCAGCATGGCAGGAATTTCCATTGAGTCACTATTAATGTTAATATCTGTTACAAGCTTTAAATAAAACATATGGCATGTCTTTCACAAGCTTCAGATATTTAGTCTAGAATGGCTGAATGCTGCTCTTGGGAATCAATGTTAGCTTAGCGCTAACATACTGCTAGAAACCCATAGGGGCAGTAACGGAAATTAGCATTATCGAGAGGTTTTTCTGTCCCTTGTTCTTGAACTGTTCTTATACTTATAATTTTCCACTGGATCAGACACAGCAGTACACTCTTAAGATGGTTCTTCAAGGATTCTTTAGTTAAAAAAAAAAAGGCTCTGTGTAAAACCATGAATACTCAAAGAATATGGTTAAAGGGTTCTTTGCATCATGGAAGGGTTCGTCACATTGATGGAAAATTTGCATGAATGTCTTACATATGATTCTATTTAGAACCTTTTAGAAAACCTTGACATCGTAACAGTAAAAGAAGCCTTAAAAGCTATGTACTGAACCATCTACAGTACATTCATGTTCATGATGCAAAGAACCCAAAGCGCTGAGTTGCCTTCTCACAGTGGAAGGATGGACTGAAGCATCTTGTGCTGATTCAGTGCTTTGTTTGATTGCTGATTCAGAGACAGGATGCCATAAATGGTGAAGGTATAAATAAACACCTCAGGTTACTGAGGTGATCTAATTGACCTCATTCCTACCTCTTTCTGACTGTTTTGATAATAATATTATTTACATTAGGCTAAATTTTCTTCTCACATCTAACACTAAAGTATATCAGTAATAGCAAAATATAAAAAAAAGTAATAAACAGTTGATCTAGTTTTATTTGACTAAAAAAAATTACATTGAATCAAAGAAGTATTTTTTTATGTTGAGCTAGTTAAAACTAGTTAATTTAATTGTTACCACTTGAAGACATTTTCAGGTTGATCTGACAAGCCATTTTACAGTTATTTAGCCTATTAAATGAGAAATCAAGGAAGATTCATTCTCAGTAAACATAAAACATGCAGATAAATTTATGAAATTATTTCATTATGATGTTAAAGCTATGCATGTTTTAACCAATTATTACAATACCATACATGAAGAAATATGTGTCTAGAATGAACAGAGCTGTAAATTGCTAAGAAAGCTGTAATGATTTATATTGAAATTTGAGAACGCTGCATATATGATGATGAACCTGGTGATCAAGTCATAGGTAGATAAACTATCAGGAAATATCTGTCAATAATTAATAACAGCATAAAATTTATTCTTTAATAACTGTTCCCAAAAAATGTTCATATTCAATAAAATATCTTGAAATTCCTCCTGATGTCCAGTACTTAAATCAACATGATGTGAATTCAGCAATTACTAGTATAACAAGTGATTCCAAACATTTGACTGCATGTGTATCATATCAGTGCTGGATCATATCTGACTCGAGTTATGCAGTCTGTAACTGTTAAAGGAAGACTGAAACATCACAGCGCTAATGTGGCCTGGATAAAATCAGCACTAGTTGTGGAAATATTCAAAGGATTCTCAGCTCATATTTGTCGTGAGGAGCACAGCTCAACAATCACAACTCAGACTAATAAAACAACAACAGCCCGGAGTGTGCGTGAGAGTGTGCATAAGAGTGCACGTGAGAGTGTGTGTGTGTGCGTGAGAGTGTGTGTGTGTGTTTGAGATCCCACAGAGCCACAGTCACACTGTTAATTAGCCAGATTAGTCAGAGGAAGCCTGACACACACATCACCATGACAACAGCCCAGGAAGTGGGGAGGGAGGAAGTGGGACAGGCAGCTTCCTACACATCTCTCTCTCACTCTCTACACATCTCTCTCTCACTCTCTACACATCTCTCTCTCACTCTCTACACATCTCTCTCTCACTCGCTACACATCTCTCTCTCACTCGCTACACATCTCTCTCTCACTCTCTCTCTCTGTCTCACGTAATCTTTTCTCTCTATGCCCATCTCTCACTCTTTCTGTCCATATTTCTCTTCTTTCTCTCACTCCCTCTGTTTCTCTCTCTCTTCCTCCCATTTCCCCCCTCTCCTTTTCTGTTCATTCTTTCTCTCCTTCCTTGCCCTATTCACCTTCACCTCCTCTCTTTTTCTTTTTTCTTTCTTCCACTTTTTCTTTTCCTCTCTCTGTCTTCATATTTTTCTCTTGTCCTTTCTTTCTTTCTTTCTTTCTTTCTTTCTTTCTTTTCTCTCTCTCTCTCTCTCTCTCTGTCTCTCTCCCTCTCTCTCCCAGTCTGTGCTGTCCGTCCCTCTTCAACTTAAAGTTGATTAAAAATTATTATTTCTGCTCTTGTCCTATAAATAATTCATAGGTACATAATTACTGCAGGTTTTGAAAGGGGAAATGATTTAATTTAGCCACAGGGTGTGAATCTCAGGATTACATCTGGCTAAATGAGGATGATTTGATTACAGTGACAACACTGACCCTCACGCATAACAAGAGAGAGACTTGATAACAAAAAAATTGTGGAACTCATACACACACACACACACACACACACACACACACACTCACACACACACATCTTGCACATTGACATGATTTGTGGCATTCTTAATATATGATAATATAATCTGCATAGATTTGCCTATTAAGGTAGCCATCTGTCTCTTTATTACTCTTTCGTTCCGCCTCTTTAAACTCAGACTGATAATGTAAACTTCTCTATTACGCTCACTGCCATCCTTGATCAGCTCGAGACTCAACACTGAAAAGAAATCGTCAGACTTCATTAAACACCAATGATTACAGCCATATTGGACAGTTTACATTAAATTATACACAAATATTACAGTATGACTCTCCACTATGCTATCTCTCTAGAAGTATCAAGACATTCTAATTAGTGAATTCTATAAGGTGCACACATTGATTTTAAATGTCAACAACTTGTATAATCTCCACAGAAAAGTATTGCCAATAGAATGAAGCCACTGCACATGAGCTAAAGGTCATCATGTCCAGAAGGGTATAAAGCCCCCCAGTTTCAGGACTGTGGACCAGTGGATCTGCATTTTCTGTAGTGGAGAGCCTTTGGATAATTTGGAGTGATGTTTCTGATCCAAAAGTAACATCTAAACAGATAAACTCTTGACTGATTTACATCTTAGTTTACGAAATTGTGTTCCACAAGGTTCCTTGGATTATCATGCGACATCACTATATGACTGCACTGTGACTTCTGTGACCAGGAGTATCAATAGTCCATGTGCTTGCACATGATAATTACCATTAGTCAATCACAGTAAACATCACTTTAAAGTAATTTTATTCTTGTCTGTGAACAAAATACAGCCAATATTGCTTCTTATTACACACTTAATATATGTTCTGCTTAGAATCATGAGTCCTATTAGAAAAGGGTTTTATTCCAAGTGATTTTAGAACATTTCTATTGGTCCAATCATCATGAAATGTTAAAAAATAAAAATCGACAAGACATTTTCAATCATTTCACCATGAAATAGTTCTATACATCTTTTTAAGTGTAGAAACAAGACACTAGCTGTCTTAAAATGAAATCTTTGTGAATAAAAAGTAAAGCTTACAGAGCACCTCCTGAATGAAAAATGAGCCTGAATCTGAATGAAAAGATAGATTCTTAGAAAAAAAAAAAGATATTGAACTGTCACTGGGTTGGTACCCTAAAGGGTATGTCTTCAGTATCTATAGATAGTGAACATAACTTCCATATTCCACAGAATTTATTTTTATTTTTTTAGGTTGTATTGTCTCCACACACATCTTGTCTTGTCTATAGACTCACCATTCGCAGGTGTCTCTGATGTGGACTGAATGAAGAATGAGGAGTTTATGACATGATGGGTCAGTCCTAGGTGATCTCTGTGCCCATTGGTCAGTTTGAAAAAATTGTAGACGGGCACATGAATTCACCCATTCCACATGGTGAGAGGCAGATGACGTGTATCCCAGTCCCTCTTCATAGCTCCGAAGGTGAGTCATGTATGATCTTGTGATAAGATAGAATGGAAAGGGAGACTATACAGATTGAGGAACTGTATGTGGAAACACATTTAGAAACATCCAATTTGACATGAGTTCATGAACCCCAGAGGGTTAATTCAGGCTCTACAAGAAAAATGTCATGTGGCTAAAACAGATAAATACCTTTGGGATGTGTTGCAGTGATCCAGCACAAATCAAACTGCTCTTGTAGCTGAATGCCATCAAATCCTCACACAAATGTTACAGCATTTAGTATAAAGCTTTCCCAGAATGGTAGAGGAAAGAAGGACAAACTTACTATTAATACCCTTCATTTCAGAAGAAATGCTGGAGAAGCAGATGTCTACAAACTTTCGGACGCATAGTCTATGGGTTATTTTCCTGATGCTGTTGAAATGTAGTTCCATGAAACTGACAGCGTCTAATAAGACTCAAAGTCTTATCCACTGTGCAGTTTAAATTCTTATGCTGGTTTTTCAGCCTCACGTCAACTCTGAAAAGGAAATTTAATGGAGAATCCCCGGTGACTGTGCAACTTAGGCTTGAAAATCTAGTTGGTCTGTAATAGTGGTCTAGAGGAAAATGACAGCCAGTGTGCTAAAAGTGGCCTAAACTGCGAGTAAATGTTCTTTGTCATGTTGGAAATTGAGCCTGGGCAGCTGCGTTGCCAGTAAAGTTGCATCCTATAAGTCAGAGGGACACTAACTTAATTTAAATAATTTAAATAATTGTAACTGCTTTATACCTGATGTTTCATATTACTATCACAATCACCGCCACCTTACTATATTCTTAAGTACTTAAATCTGGTGTACATACTGTAAATTCTCTATATTGTCTTAAATTATTAGTAAAGTGTTTATTTTTACATAAATGGCTGCAACTGTAACAACTGCAATTTCCCCCTGGGATCAATAAAGGAATCTGAATCTGAATCAGTAAAGAATATGTGGAGGTGGATCTATTGCCTGCAGTACCTGCAGACTTGTAAAACTATTATATGCTCAATTTTTTCTTCAGGTTTTACCAATCAAAGTTCAAACAAGAACTTTGCCTCTTTACATCTCATACATTTTGACAGCTGACCTTTCAAAGCTGTCCATTAGTAGGTTTTGTGTAATGTCAGGTCGAAGATTTTGAATAATCTGAGTTCAGAAAATTAACATATCAGGGTATTATTATTGTGAAAGTGTATTATTACTGGCAGAGCAGACTGAAAGACGGAATAACTTTCCTGTGTATGTGTGTGTGTGTGTGTGTGTGTGTATATATATATATATATATATATATATATATATATATATATATATATATATATATATATATATTAGTGTATGTGTGTGTGTGTGTGTGTGTGTGTGTGTAAGAAAAATAAATAAATCAATAAAAATATCTGCTGTATGTACTGCTGGTCAACTCTGAGGTTAAATCTTTTTATTCTAGCTGAGCTTCAGTACATAAGTGATGTGATCATTTCTGCTCTACTTTCTGTGAAATATAAAAGATGTTTTGAGTTGGAAAACCATGTGAAAATGGTACAACATTTCTGCTTCTTTTGTCCACAGTTTGTAAAGCCACTCGACTCCAGTGTGAGAGCCACTTGACTCTGTGATTTGGACATAAAAACATGTCGTCAGGGTTGTACTTGTCAAGCGACAAAGAAAAGCATCAATCTGTTGGGGAATGAGGTGAAAAAAAATGCCGAGAGAGTCAGTGTGTGTGTGTGTGTGTGTGTGTGTGTGTGTGTGTGTGTGTGTGTGTGTATTGTGGGGTTGTCTAACACATTTGGCCTATATCAGGCTGTTATTAGCAGTGTGTGGGGTGAAGTTTCAAATGATACTCAAATCAAAATGAGATTAAAAAAACATAGGAGCAAAGGGAGTATAATCATTAATTATGTGTCTCATTATGTGTCCTCACCATATCTCCTGCCTGGAAGAATATAATCAATCTCATCATAATCAGTTGAGTGATTTTGAATATCAATGATGCTTCTGTGGTGTATATAAAATACACTCAGTGTCCAAAAGTTTGTAGACACTTGCTCCTCCAGCGTTTCACCTGAAATGAAGGGTGTTTTAAGTGAACTTGTGCTGCAGTAACAGCTTCTACTCTTCTGTAAAGCCTTTACACTAGATGTTGAAACATTGCTGTGAGGATGTGTCTGAGCATTAGTGATGTCAGGTACTGATAAACTCACAAGGACTGCTCCTTAGGCTCATGTATGGCTGCTCCAGAGTGCCTCGTTCTATTTGTTACTGTAAGGGGTTAAATACCTGTACTGTAAGGGGTTAAATACCTGTATCAGCAATTAATGCACCTTAATAGTTGAATTCACTAAAGGAAATTATTCACTGCACATTGTGTAGCAAGTACTAACCCAAACAGGAACCACAAGAACTTATAAATCTAGTACTATCTAAGTGAAAATGCTAGAAACATCATTTTCATAGTGATGTGGTCAGTTTGAAGTATCTAACTTCTAACTGACCAAATAACTGTTAGCCTAATTAGCTACCTTGCTGCCTACTGCTGTAACAGCATACTGCTCTTTTCAATTACATTAAATCAAACAAATCAGTCTCTCATTTTTTTGAAAAGAGATGGCATAAACACTCGTTCTGCAGAAGCTACCATAAATGCAAATAGGATTACTGGACCGATGGTCAATTGAAAATGCACAGTTCCATTTTCTGGCACCAAATATTCTGGTACATTCTGTTGTGGAAAACACCCAAAGTGTATTTAGCATTGACTTTGCATTCCTGCATGCCTCTTTTACATTCCTTTTCAAGCCCCATTGGCTCATCCGAATGGTTCACATCATTTGTTTTAAAGATATTTTTGGGTCAGTAAAGGAAGGATAATCATAAGTTTAACAGTACACTTCAAACTCCACACATAATTGAAGTTAAGAAAATCTTACAACAGCATGGGATCTGCAGGTATCCTCCAGGGATACAAAAACCATGCATACTTGTTTACATATTATATGGTAGAAATAGCTGCAGCATATTTCTATGCTGTAATAGCTTTTAGTGGTTCGGCTACACTGTACACTAGCCACTTTACTGGAAATACCTACCTTGTGCTCCTACTCACTGGCCACTTTACTAGAAATATCTACCTTGTACTTCCACACTGGCCACTTCAATAGAAACATGTACCTTATACTTCCACTCAGTGGTCACTTTCTTAGAAACATGTACCTTGTGCTTCCACTCACTGGCCATTTTCTTAGAAACACGTACCTTGTGCTTCCACTCACTGGCCACATTATTTCAAACACCCACCTTGCGCTTCCACATGCAGCCCACTTTATTGGAAATATACCCTATGTTTCCACTCACTGGCCATTTTTTTTTTTAGAAACGTCTTGTATTTCCTTGTAGTTCCTCCTGTCTCATAGTTCTTCTGTATAGATGAACAGTTACAGACTGTAGCCCATCTGCTGTCTCTCCACCCCATTCATGGTTAGTCAGGGAGCATAAAATCTTTTATAAGGAATGATTTCACTAAATAAGAAGGAAAGTAAATGACACTGCCACTGCCATCATCTGTGACTGTAGAATGGAATTAATCAATTATGTCTCTGAAAAAAAAAAGCTGAACTCATACCACCTCCTTCACAGAACCTTTTTTCTTAAGACTTCAAATGTCACAGCAACGATAGTTTTCATTAAGACTTGTGGAAGTAGTGTGAACTGTGTGAGCAATCAACAGAAACCATAAGCTTGTGCTTGTGAGAGGTGGTGGCTCTGTGTCAGCGAACGCTAACACCTGCGTGACTGAAGCAGTGGTAATAACACTGAGCTCCTAAACTAGCTATTTTCTGCTAATTGTCGAGAAGCTGCAGATAAATTCATTACCACACAAAAATAACCCAAAGCCCGGCTTATGTGAGAAACATTGACATCTGGTGTATCTAAACAATGCATTACAGAAATATTCATTTAGAAGCTCCAACTGTTCTCAATTTAGCTGCTTAGTTACCGGCTGCTTATTGAAAATTTTACTCGCATGACGACACACTGCGCTGGGAACACACACGACCGCAGGAGCTGCCAAACCCAAGCAAAGCGCCTTCTCACACCATAACAGCCTTGGAGCTTTAGAGTGCAAAAGAAGAAAGCTGAAGAGACCCCCCCCCCACACACAAACAAACAGAGAGAGATGGAGAGAGAGAGGTAGAGGGAGAGAGGGAGCGTAATTTAAGATAATAATAAAATTGTCTCCGTGAGGGAGGAACTGTCAAATGCAGCTTTTTGAAATGTCATTTTTCACAAATGTTGTGTGTGTGTGTTTGTGTGTTTGTGGGGGGGGGGGGGGGGGGGGGGCTTATTTCTGTGTCTGCACACGTGTGTGAATGTACTGATGTAAATATAAACATAGTGTTTGGCATGTACAGTCCTGTGCTAAAGTCATTCATTTCTTCCAGTCAAAATGGCCTTTAAGTACAAGTTATTATTTTTTCAGGAAACATTTCTAAATATATTAGATATAATTCTGAGAAGAAAAGAAAAAGTAAAATAAAATACGTTGAAACAGCAACCCGCAAGACACCCAAAACTGTCCCTGTCAAATAAACAGCACTTAAAGCTTTCATCTTTGAAAGAGAGGAGAAAATTGAGCTGCTTCAAATCTGAAAAAATCCACTGGTGTTTCTGTCCATGTCAGAAAACAACTCAGTGCTATTGGTCTCAAAGAATGTGTAGCTGCCAAGAAGCCTCATTGAGAAAAAGGGCACATCAAACAAAGAAACTGGACAATGGACTGACGAGCCCAGAGTCCAGACCTCATCAACTTTGAATGTGTGATTACTTCACAAAATGATCAACCAATGATCAAGACTGAACTTTGTAGGTGTATCTGCAGATTTCTTTGAGAAACTGATAGTGAGTCTCCTGAAAAGAATGGAAGCTGGAATAAAGGTGACTGGACAGTGAAAACACTTGTGAGTGTACTGTATAACCAGGAAAATGGTTCTATATAGAGCCACCAACACAGGGAACATTTTGCTTATTTAAAGGGTGTTTGGCATCCTGAAAGTTTTCTTTAGATTGATAAAGAATGTGGTGTAACTGGTTTTATATAGAACCTTTTTGAAAATAGTTTTATATAGCACCCAAAAGCATTCTTCTATTGTTACAATGTCAAGCTTTTAACAATGGAAGAACCCTTTTGGGTGCTATTTAGAACCTGTTTCTAAAAGATGCTATATGGAATCATCTGTAGCACATTCATGCACATTTTCCATCAATCTCAAGAACACTTTCATGATGCAAAGAACCTTTTAACCATGCAAAAGGTTCTTTGAGAGATCATGGCTCTGTGTAGAATCATTTTCTTTGTTAAAAAACCCTTTTTTTAGGAGTGTACTACTGTGTCTAATCCAGTGGAAAACTATGACTATATGAGGTACTATATAAAACTAATTTCTATGAGTGTTGCATGAGTTTGGCAGTGAAGTGTCCTGCCATGTTGCAGCTGCATTATTGCCATTTTCCATTTCTAACAAATGACTGAAACATGGCGAGACTATGGCTCATGTTCACAGTCAGATCTACAATTTTCAGAAAGCTTGGAGTTGGACACCTAGATACCACATAGAAAAAAATCCTGATTAGATATTTTTCCATTGGCCTTTTCAAGATTTTATCTCTTCTGTTTCAAAAACTTGCCAATCAGTATTACTACAAACAAATGCAGAGTTTAAATACAACAAGAGCATTGACTACCATGTCAACGTCACTGCATTGCTGAGAATGATCCACCTCCCAAATATTACCTGCTCAGTGGTGGTCCTATGGTGATCCTGGCCACTGGAAAGAGACGGACTACAGTCTCTCATTGAACACTTACAAAAGAGGGTTGTTCAAGTGTTTAGTAAAAAAATGGTTCTATGTACAACCATGAACACCCAAAGAACCCTATGTGTGATTAAAGGGTATTCAGATTAACAAACAATGTGCTGTAGATGGTTCTATATAGAACCTTTTTGAAAAGGATTCTATAGCACCAAAAAAGGTTCCGCTATTGCTACAAGCCAAAGACTGGACTATGGGCCTCATTCACCAATGTTCCTAAGTTTGTTCTTAACTGTGTTCTTGAGGAAGGTCTTAAGAAAAATTCATGTCAGATTCATGACATGTTGTTAAAGTGCAGAAATATTCTCACCTTTGTGCTCTTGAGTGTGTGTAGGTACTGTTCTTACTTAAGAATAACATTGGTGAATATCTGAATCTTTGTGAAAAACTGCATAAGTGGCTTTTAAGAAGAAATTTCTTCTTAAGAAAGGTTGGTAAATGAAGCCCAATGAGTCCAGATACATCGTAGGTGGCCCTAATAAAATGAGCAATGACTGAATGTGTTTGCATGTATAAGCTCGAGTCTGTAGACACTGTTTTGTGGGCACAGACAGTTCAGCTGTCGAGCTCGGCCAATTAATGCCACTCCATTAGGGAACCATGGTGGGCTCTCATAACGCTGTAATTAAAGCTACTTCATATAATCATCTCCTCAGCTATTCCGCTGAATATGATACTAAATATGCCATTATTATTATTTTCCACACTGGTGGTGAAAAGGAGACTGAAAACTAGCCAAATGCACCATATGCTTTTTATTATCTCTCACAGGCACAGTTGGATTAGATGCCCTGTTCTATTCTGCCTGACCTTTTACAATTACATTTTCTTTTTTCAAAAAATTGAAAAGGCAACAAAAGTATATAAGAGAATAATGAATGTGAGGGCTCGCGGGACGCATCCCACGAAACATATGCACAATTAATGACATCATCTCCTTCCTTTTAGAAGCGTGCCCCGCTAACTGAGCTTTGAGGTGCTAACGACAGAACAAATCTGCCTCCTCTTCCGCTTCCTCTATAGGGGAATCCGCTGGAGTAAGAAGGACACATTTAATCAGCTCTTCTGTAGGCCTTCGGGGGAAGGGGAAACGTGGTGTTGATTCTGCTGTGCTGTTCACTCTGTAGCGTAAAGCGAATGTCATGTTTGTTGAGCAGGCTGCGATGATTGTGCAGCCGTGTGCGTGAACGCTCTTAAACACCATGATGATGGAAGATTGCAGCAAAGACTGTGGCAGCAATAGAGACTGTATAGTGTGTAACACTGCACTTCAGCAAAAATTGAAATATATTCCGATTACAGCGATACATTATTAATAATTGCATAACTAATTACATGGTGATTACAGTAAACGTCTCTGGGCTTTAGTTATACTTGGTGTTTCCCTATGCTTCTGATTTGATTTATATTATATTATTAAATGTAATTACATTATAAAACAAAACACCACAATGCAATGTAGAGTGTCTAAAACTCCATGGCGATCACTGTAATGTATGGCTTCAAAACATAAAGAACAAACAATTTGATTAAATACACTAGTGTTCAAAAATGTAATGCAGTATCAACAATAAATACAACCCCAATTCCAATGAAGTTGGGACATTGTGTAAAACATAAATAAAAACAGAATATGATGATTTGCAAATCCTTTTCAACTTATATTCAATTGAATACACTACAAAGACAATATATTTAATGTTCAAATGGATAAACTTTATTGTTTTTTTTTCAAATATTCACTCATTTGATGCCTGCAACACATTCCAAAGAAGTTGGGACAGGGCCATGTTTACCACTGTGTTATGTCACCTTTCCTTTTAACAACACTCAGTAAGCGTTTGGGAACTGAGGACACTAATTGTTGAAGCTTTCTAGGTAGAATTCTTTCCCATTCTTGCTTGATGTACAACTTCAGTTGTTAAACTGTCCAGGGTCTCCATCTACAAGTGCAAGTTAAAACTTTGCCATGCAAAGCGAAAGGCCTTATTTCAACAACACCCAGAAACTCCGCCGGCCTCTCTGGGTCCGAGCTCATCTGAGATGGACTGACGCAAAGTGGAAAAGTGTCCTGTGGTGCATCTCTGATGGTATGGGGGTGTGTTAGTGCCCATGACATGGTTAACTTGCACATCTGTGAAGGCACCATTAATGCTGAAAGGTACATGCAGGTTTTGGAGCAACATATGCTGCCATACAAGCAACGTCTTTTTCAGGGACGTCCCTGCTTATTTCAGCAAAACAATGCCAAGCCACATTCTGCGCGTGTTACAACAGCATGGCTTCATAGTAAAAGAGTGCGGGTACTAGACTGGCCTGCCTGCAGTCCAGACCTGTCTCCCATTGAAAATGTGTGGAGCATTATAAAGTGCAAAATACTGCAATGGAGACCCTGGACTGTTGAGCAACTGATCAAGCAAGAATGAGACAGAATTCCACCTACAAAGCTTCAGCAATTAGTGTCCTCAGTTCCCAAACACTTACTGAGTGTTGTTAAAAAGAAAGGTGATGTGACACAGTGGTAAACATGCCCCTGTCCCAACTTCTTTGGAACGTGTTGCAGGCATCAAATTCAAAATGAGTGAATATTTGCAAAAAACAATAAAGTTTATCAGTTTGAACATTAAATATCTTGTCTTTGTAGTGTGTTCAATTGAATATAAGTTGAAAAGGATGTGCAAATCACTGTATTCTGTTTTTATTTATGTTTTACACAACGTCCCAACTGTATTGGAATTGGGGTTATATGTTTGAGGCTGTGTGTGTGTGGTGTTAATATGTTAAAATGTGTGATGTTATCTGAAAAACTTTATTTCAGGCTTTACTGGATGACTCCAGTGGCATGTGTTCACCATAATTGTTTTTCCTACTACATAGTACTGCTTTAAAGAATGTGTGATTCATTCAAAGAAGGCTGTCATTGGCCATCAATAGCTTTCAATCCTTCATCATTATAAATTGCAGTAATTTCATTAAACTTTTAAATTTGTCATAATCATTAACATTTACAGTCATTCCCAAGTGGAAAAAACTATATTCCAAATGTATGTATCATATATTTTTGCAAGGTATAAAAATGACCAAAAAATGCATTTCTTAAATATATATTTAGAAAATGCATTTATTTGTACTGAAGGTACTGGAATACAAATTCATTTCAAAAGTATTTTATAAATACATTTGCATACATTTATTTTTGTATGGTACATTTTGATGTATAATATTTTCTAAATAGATTTTAAAATGAATGCATTTTAAATATATATTTGGTTGATATGGTGATATATTATGAAATATATTTTTACAATAATGCTGTTTTCTACTAGAGGCGATTTACTAAGAAAGTGGATATTTGAAGCTTGTAATACATTCAACATTTCCTGCACCTTGTCTGGAGCAATTTTACAAACCTTCAATAAATATATACATTCAAAATACTTATATTAATAGAGAAACCTGCTACACTCATTTAGCAACTGTTGAGATTAAGGCTAATGTAAGTGTAATGTCAGCGTGCAAAGCCATGAATGAAATGGAGTAATTAGGATATTATGAGCACCCTATATAGAATGTATAACAAACAATGTGTTTTCACTATTTTTATGCTTCAAACAGATCAGCGCTCTCATGTCATGCCACTCCACCCATTAACATCTAACATTAACCCAGATGTCTATCTTAGACCACCTATGTAAACTATAGAGTTATAAATAAGGAATATATGATGCTGGAGGTTGTGAAGCATCTGATTACCATGGATTATGAAGGATATGGAGATGTCAGCTCTCTCTGTGTAGTGTTGATGGAAGTCAACTGATGAAATGTGTTGTTAAGAAATTTGATCTTTCTATAAGTTATAGGTGTCACTGTCTATATGAGGGGTCCAGGGGCTCTGGTCATTGCTCATTTTCCAAACTGGTTCTTTAAATAACCACCCACTTGGAAGGTTCTTACAGGAACCAAAAGTAGATTTTTTATGACATCACTCCCAAGAACACTTTTTATCCTTTATTTTTGAGAGTGAAGTATATGTCAGTGCAGAAGGACCACTCCTAGTGAAATATAGCAGTATGAACATTTACCTTGCTGCCAGTTGGTAAACTTTTTCAGAGCCCAACTGAGGTCTAAGCCCTGGGGGCAGTTGGGGCCCTGGTTTAGCTTGTCCTGATTGGAGCTTTAAGAGAATCAGCTGAAAGTTCCAGGTTCATTCTGTTTCTCTCTGAGCTGGGGCCATATTTGCCCCAGGGCCCCGGGTACTCCATTAATTTTAAATGCCTGGCCAAGTTTGCTTGGGGGCATCCTTTCCTGGTAGTCTTTCCTGGCATTCTCTCCCCCCTCTCTCTCTCTCACTTTCTTTCCAATGAAAAACAAGGTGCCAGAAAGAAAGGCAATATGGGCTTATCAACCTTATCAGCAGAAAATGAATTTGAACTCAGAGTGCCAATGATGGCAATGAGATAAAGCATGATGGGTAAGGCACTCTGTGGGATGTGGTATGTGTGGATATTTGTGCTTTTCTCTCCTCCACGAACTTAAACAAGGAGTGTACGCACAAGAATGAAGAAACGAATGGGAAGAAAGTGCTGACCTATTCAAGTATGTCCATAACGCTGTTTACGTTAACACTAAACATGACATTACATTAATGTTACATCACTTTAATTGTTTTTTTCTTAAACAAGTCAAGTCAGTATTTATTTATATGCTTTTTACAACAGGTGTTATCACAAAGCAGCTTCACAGAGTCCCCATGAGCATTGCCAATGGCCACCGCAGCAAAAAAAACTCCCTAAGAGCAAGAGGAAGAAATACTGAGAGGAACCAAGACTCAAAATAGGAACACATCCTCCTCTGGTCCACACTGGATAGCAAATAATAACACAAAATCAATATGAACATAGAATAAGGCTTTACCATAAATATAACATATTATAATACAGAAAAGGGAAACAAACAGCCTGTCACTAAACAGAAGTATTTAGGTTAAGCAGTGAGAACTGATGGCTGCTCTTTGAGGTCCATCTGTAATATGACACCAGTCAGACCCTTGTGGTAAAAACAAGAAATGAGGCTTTACTTGTGAAAGGTTTGACAATGCACAAATCACAAAAATGTGATCAGGCAACCAACATCCCAAACAGGAAAAAGGCAAAAAGGCAAAGCCAGAAGGTCTAGAAACATGGTCAAGGTCACAATATGATGAAATAGCTCAGTAGCTCTACTAGGAGAAGCAATATCTCGCAAAGTATCTAGACTAAATGGAGTTCTTGGGTGAGTCAGAGTTGGAGGGATGCGTGACAGTATCAGACAAACAATAAGAATCAGTGACTGTTACACCAGTACAATATAAGCAGAACTCTATGAAACATTTTTCACTTTTAAATATACATATATAAATATAGTGAATGCAATGCTTAAAAAATGCTTTACAAACAATTTTACAATGTTACAATATGTTGCCTTGAGGCAATATTGTCTGTCAAGGAAATATATGAATCGCAGGATATTGCAAAAGAGAGGAGCTGAGTTGTCAACTGATCACCACCTGGTGGTGAGTTGGATCAGGTGGTGGGGGAACCGGTCAGACCAGGCAAGCCCAAATGTATAGTGAGGGTTTGCTGGGAACGTCTGGCAGAAGAACCTGTCAGATTGATCTTCAACTCACACCTCCATCAGAACTTTGACCAGATGTTGGGGGAGGTGGGGGACATTGACTCAGAATGGGCCATGTTCTGTTCCTCCATTGTTGAAGTGGCTGACTGTAGCTGTGGCCGTAAGGTAGTTGGTACCTGTCGGGCGGTAATCCTCGAACCCGGTGGTGGACACCCCAGGTGAGAGATGCCGTCAAGCTGAAGAAGGAGTCCTACCGGACATGGTTGGCCTGTAGGACACCAGAGGCAGCTGGCAGGTATCGACAGGCAAAGCGATCTGCGGCTTCAGTCGTCGCCAAGGCAAAAACCCGTGTATGGGAGGAGTTTGGTGAGGCCTTGGAAAGTGACTTTAAGTCGGCTCCGAAAAGATTCTGGCAAACCGTCAGGCGACTCAGAAGGGGAAAGCAGTGTGCCACTAGCACTGTATATAGTGGAGATGGTGTGCTGCTGACTTCGACTGAAGACGTCATTGGGCGGTGGAAGGAATACTTTGAGGACCTTCTCAATCCCACCGACACGTTCTCCAGTGAGGAGGCAGAGTCTGGGGACATGGGAATAGGCTTGTCCATTACTGAGGCTGAAGTCGCTAAGGTAGTTAAGAAGCTCCTTGGTGGCAAGGCTCCAGGGGTGGATGAGATCCGCCCTGAGTTCCTCAAGGCTCTGGATGTTGTGGGGCTGTCTTGGCTGACACGCCTTTTCAACATTGCGTGGACATCGGGGGCGGTGCCACTGGATTGGCAGACTGGGGTGGTGGTGCCTCTTTTTAAAAAAGGGGACCGGAGGGTGTGTTCCAACTACAGGGGAATCACACTCCTCAGCCTCCCTGGTAAGGTCTATGCAGGGGTACTGGAGAAGAGAGTCCGGCTTATAGTTGAACTTCGGATACCAGGAGGAGCAGTGCGGGTTCCGCCCTGGTCGTGGAACACTGGACCAACTCTTCACCCTCTCCAGGATTCTGGAGGGTTCATGGAGTTTGCCCAACCAGTCCACATGTGCTTTGTGGATCTGGAGAAGGCATTCGACTGTGTTCCCCGGGGTATTCTGTGGGAGGTGCTTCGGGAGTACGGGGTACATGGCTCTTTGATATGAGCCATTCAGGCCCTGTACAAACAAAGCAGGAGTTTGGTTCGCATGGCCGGCAGTAAGTCAGACTCGTTCCCAGTGAGAGTTGGACTCCGTCAGGGCTGCCCTTTGTCACCGATTCTATTCATAATTTTTATGGATAGAATTTCTAGGCGCAGTCAAGGGATGGAGGGTGTCCGGTTTGGTGACCTCAGGGTCACATCGCTGCTGTTTGCAGATGATGTGGTCCTATTGGGGACATCAGGCCGCAAACTTCAGCTTTCGCTGGATCGGTTTGCAGCCGAGTGTGAAGCAGAAGGGATGAGAATCAGTACCTCCAAATCCGAGACCATGGTTCTCAGGCGGAAAAGGGTGGAGAGCCCTCTCTGGGTCGGGGATAGGCTCTTGCCTCAAGTTCAAGTATCTCGGGGTCTTGTTCACGAGTGATGGTACAAGGGAGCGGGAGATTGACAGGCGGATTGGTGCTGGGTCAGCAGTGATGCAGGCTCTTTACCGGTCTGTTGTGGTAAAGAAAGAACTGAGCCATAAGGCGAGGCTCTCAATTTACCGGTCGATCTATTTTCCCACCCTCACCTATGGTCATGAGCTTTGGGTAATGACCGAAAGAATGAGATTGCGAATACAAGCGGCCGAAATGAGTTTCCTCCGCAGGGTGTCTGGACTCTCCCTTAGAGATAGGGTGAGAAGTTCGGTCATCCGGGAGGGACTCGGAGTAGAGCCGCTGCTTCTTCACATCGAGAGGAGTCAGCTGAGGTGGTTCGGGCATCTAGTTAGGATGCCTCCTGGACGCCTCCTTCGGGAGGTGTCACAGGCAAGTCCACCTGGGAGGAGACCCCGGGGAAGACCCAGGACACGCTGGCGTGACTATATCGCCCAGCTGGCCTGGGAGCGCCTCGGAATCCCCCTTGGAGAGCTACTGGAAGTGGCTGGGGAAAGGGAGGTCTGGGCCTCATTGCTTAGGATGCTGCCCCCATGACCCGAACCCCGGAGAAGTGGAAGATAATGGATGGATGGATGGATGGATGGATGGATGGATGGATGGATGGATGGATGGAAGAATATTGCAATCTGAACATTATGAGTAAAACTTAGTGACTACACAGTTTGTCAATCTTAAATATTAAAAATATTACAAAAAAAGTCTTCTTTAGTATATTTTCAAATAAACTATACATTGCGTACCAAACAATCCAAAATTAAATCCACAAATAAAAGTTAGAATTGTAGCAAAATATAAAAAAGCCATTTTTTAAATTTTACACACAAAACTGTGAACAACAACTGATGACAGTGGTTAAACATATTGTATGCTGAATGGTACATGAAAGAGCTGACTTGAATGGGTTTTCTAGCCACTAATGTTACATACATACAAATACTTTACCAAAAATTTAGATTTCCTGAATAAATGAAGATACTTCATTGCTAGAACTGATATGTTGCTTGTAGGCAACATATGTATTTATATATTTAAGCTATTCGTCATAACAAAAAAACTAATGTATATAACAATGAATGGTTAAAAAAATACACTGCAATACATGTGAATTGTGTACATAAATACATGTGTAACATGGATTTTAACCCTCATTATGTTGCCTCAGGGTAAGAAACCCACAATCCTAGCAAATCCCAGAAGTCACTGGCGGAAGGTAGGACATAGAACACAGTACAAATTAATTTAGTTATTCATAAGTTATAAAAATGTGGACTCGTTAGTGGGGTCATTTAAGGGGTTAAAATGTTTTAGAAATGTCCATTCTTTAAAGAGTATTTATATATTTCGCAGATACTTTTTCTGAATTAGAGATTCCTTGGTTGCTATGAAGAATTGCTATGGGAAGCCTACAGATACCTTCCAAAACAGGTCAAGGTCCTTCTTTCTCTGAGTGTTCACAGTTATAGCAGCCCTTCCTTCACTTTTCTTTCCATCCTTATCCTTCCACTCCTTGCTTTGCTTTTCTGTAGATGCTATTGTTTCTTTCGCTGTTAAAATTAAGTAGACACAGCGGAGTCAGAAGCATGTAAGAATGCATTTCTTTCATTAGTAACCTCTCAGAGCCATAACTTTACAGATTAAAATCACTCATAAAAGAGCATATTAAACATCATACCTATCTCTGAAGCTTGTAGCTGAAGAGTAATGGGGGATTTCAGCATCATTATTTCGACCAGTTGCACATTCTGAATCAAAACCAAGAACAAAGCTTTATCTGACAGGAAGGCTATGGAGTGGTCGTGGTGGGTTTGACGGTTGATTTTATCACTAAAGAAGGGTGTGCAGCAGAAGAGCAGAACGGCATTACGACATGCATGATGTTGGGTTTGTAGAGTGTTTGAAATCTTTCTAAGAGCTACTTTGAAAGGAGCTCCATACTTAGTGATATTTTTAAGGTTTGTGACAGACTGAACCACTATTTTCATGATATACAACTGACAAAGATAGAGTGCTTGCTGATATATTTCCATTCAGCTGGCTTCATATGAGATAAAAAGTATGTGGTTTTGATAACAAAACAAACATGCCTATAATTCTAAGGTACAACCACCCATACATATTGCATTGATGCTCTGATAAAAAGCATAATACTTTGTATAAGAATGAGGAACTGCTTTTTTTTTCCTGGATTAAATAAATAAGTGAGACATTCACATGCATATTCTTTCTATAAACTCTGTAAACATCACAAATATTTGAAGAATGTGCTGAAAAAGTGAGATTTGGAAATGTATGGCTATTATAGGCATTTACAAGTACTGTGGCTATATATAAAGGCAAGTCAACTCTTATTGTTATTCATGTTCTTATTATTATTCAAAACTTTGCAGTGGATAAAAACGCAAACATCCATCTGGGAAACCATAGCAAAAGCCTAGCCACACCTTAGCAACTACCTGACATACCATAGCAACTGCTTAGCAACATGTTAGCAACCACAGCAAAATCCTAGCAACACTTTGACAACCACCTAAGATATGACAGCAATTGCTTAGCAACATTGTAGCTGACACTTGGGATACCATAGCAGTGGGCCAAGCAACACTTTAGCAATCACTTGGGATAACATAACAATTGCCTAAGAACACCTTAGCAACCACCTGGGATACCATACCAAAAGACTAGCAACACCTTAGCTGACACTTGGGATGCCCTAGCAGTGGGCCAAGCAACACTTTAGCAATCACCTTGGATACCATAGCAATTGCCTAACAACACCTTACCAAGCACCTGATATACCAAAGCAAGAGCCTACCTACATTTTAGCAACCAACTGAGATATCATATCAATTCTCTAGCAGCACCTTAGCTGATACAATATTCTAGTAGTGGGCCAAGCAACACCATGGCCACCACCCAGCATAACATAGCAACTGCCTCACATCACATTAGCAACCACCTGGGATACCATAGAAAAGGCCTAGCAACACCTTACACTTACACTTTAACAACCGACTGGGATACCATATCAACTGTCTAGCAGCACCTTAGCTGATGCGATATTGTAGTAGTGGGCCAAGCAACGCCTTTGGCAACCACCTGGGATACCATAGCAATTGCCTAGCAGCACATTAGCAACCACCTGGGATACCATAACAAAGGCCTAGCAACACCTTAGTAACCACTTGGGATACCATAGCAATTGCCTAGAAATACCTTCGCAAACATCTGCTATATCAAGCAAGATTCTAGCTACACTGGGATACCATAGCAATTGACTAGCAACATCTTAGCTAACACTTGCAATACTCTAGCAGTGAGCCAAGCAACAACTTAGCAACCACCTGAAACACCATGCCAATTACATAGCAACACCTTAGCAACAACCAGATATACCATAGCAAAAGCTTAGGAACACCTTAGCAACCACCTCAGATACCATAGTACTTGCCAAGCCACATCTTAGAAATGACCTAATAAACACTAAACAACTCCCTAAAAACAAGCTGGAATACCATAGCAACATGGTAGCCATAACACAGTAACTACCTGGAATTATTATATAAACCCAGTTATCAAAAACAATCAAGCAACAATAAATCTTCAACTGCTTTAACATTTAGCGCAGGGCTGGCCAACCTTTCAAACATCAAGAGCCAGAAAAAAGTATTCATCACTACTAGGAACCACAAGCTATATTTACACAAACATTTATAGTTTTTAAACTCATTTTCCTACCTGTCATGTAGATGAGTTTAGTGGCACTTCTGGCATTTTTTGTTTTCCACAATCTGTTTAAAATCTGGCTTGTATTCAGTTGTTGCTACCCAAAGCAGTTCTTTCACATGTGTATCAGTATGAACAGAGCAATGCTTTGATTTCACATGTTTCAGGGTGGAAAATATTGATTCACAAACATAGGTTAAGCCGAACATTGACAGGAACCTCAGTGCAGCTTGTTTTACATTGGGATACTTCTCCACAGGCATGATTTTCCAAAATTCCAGGGTTCCCTCACTCAAAACAGACCTGAGTCTGTCATCTTCAAAAAGTTCAATCATCTCCATTTGAGATGTAGCTTCATCTGTCACCAATGGGGGTTTCAAACAGTCTGAATCAGCAGCAAAAGGGATAACAATGAATGTCATTTATGGCCTTTTCAGCTGTAGATCATGGAATCTGTCCTCAAAGTTCTGTTGCAGACTTTCAAGAAGTGTTGCATAGTGTGCAGTTCTCCCTTTTAGGACCTCAGCTGCTTGGGCACTTGACACAGACTGGAAATATGTTAGTTCTCCCTTTTTAAGATGAGTATTAAACAGCTTGAGTTTGTGCAATGCAAACACTGACTGCACTAGATCAGGTTACATCTTTAATTTCCCCTGGAGATCAAGGTTCAGTCTGTCCAAGTGATGCAACATATCTACCAGAAAAGCCAGATCTAAAATACACTGGGGATCAGAAAGCTCAGGATAGTCTTTGTGTTTTTCTTCCAGGAACAACTTCACTTTGTTCGAGAGTTCAAAAGTTCATTTCTCAAGATCAGAGTATAACTGTGTCTCCATTGCACTGTTAATGTCTGATATTCTGTGTTTGCCTGTATGTCGGGACAACTGGAGCTCTGATACCATTCGTTTCAAATGTTCGTTTTCTGGAGATAAGATTGAAATGGCGTCGCTGAGACAACTTTTCACAAATTCCCGCTCACTGTATGGCTTTTTAACACGAGTGATTTTCCATGCCAGTTGATAGGATGCAAGCGTGACAATTTCTGACTGTTTTGTTATCTTCTGAAACAACTGAGTCTGTTTGTCTGACTGCCATTTCAAAGTGTTCAGCTTGTGCTTGTGCAGTTCGGTACCTTTGGGAAACTCCTGGTCCACACTGGCGTGCAGTGAGGTAAAGTGGCGCTGAAGATTGGAAGCTTTAAAATTGGATAATGACGTTTGGCATATCAAACAGAATGGCTTCCCTTTCTGCTGAATAAAAAAATACAAATCCTCCCACTTTGGTAAGAAGGTTCTGTGTTCATCTTCATATTTTCATTTGGCTTTACATTTCCTCGATGGTGCCATGTTCTGGCGGTTGGATAACTAGTAGCCTGGCTCAGCGTGTGGTTCTGCTGCGACGTTCTCCTTGCAGAGGGAGGGGCGGGGGTGTAGCATCACCGTCGCATCAGACTTTGGCTTCTTCCAGCGCAGAAAATATTCAAGCAGTAACTCAAATACACAAAACGTAAGCTACAAGTGTGCAAAAGGAAAAAAAAATAGATTATATATATATATTTTTTTTAATTGTAAGTAGAAGAGCCGCATGCGGTTTGCGAGCCGTGGGTTGGCCACCCCTGATTTTTTACAGCATAATTAGCTGGCTTTGTCAAACCAACTTAGTTTATTCCCACTTGTTCCCTTTCTATATATTTTATGCCAATTCTAGAGATGTAATTATTGTAATTTTGTCATTTACACTGCATAATAATTACACGCATATTTCTGTAATCAACCATGTAATAAATTATACAGTTAAAACATTAATTGTTGGATGCAATTGCATGATTACATAGCTAGATAAATAATTATGATTATAGAATTGACATCCTGTATTAATAGGTTTGAGTCTGCACTTCTGAATTTTTGATTTGCTTCAATGGAAAAAAAGTGACAAAAAAAGAATAGTTTTTACGTCATTTCAAATTCAAGTTATGATAAAATGACCTCATTTTACACCTAGAAAGGTTAGAATCTGCACTTTTGATAGAACATCTTCGCATGTTTCAATGATCTATGAGTAACCGGCTTCTGAGGAGCGCAGAGCATCAAGAATTAGTCAAACTGACTGAACATTTTGAGAATATTAATGTGGATTTGTGGTTGAGCTCTGCAGATGCCACAAACCAGATACAATTTGTGAAAAAAAAAAAAAAAAACGTTTCCATACTTCTTCTTTCATATGTCTTCTTGCTGTCTGAAACTCAGCAGAAGTTATTTTAATGAACAGGTTTGAAATCTGCCTTTAAACCAGCAGTTTCTGTTTTTTTTTATCACGTAAAGTGTAATAAGAAGAATTCACAGTATGGCATCATCTCTCAGGAAGGTTAGTGTGGGAGATGTGAGATGAATGTCCATGCCATCCAACATCACAGCAGCAATATCTGACCAAAAGATGCTGATAGTGGGCCCCTGTGGAGAGGCAGACTGATCATGCCAGTGTGAAGTTTGCAGAAAAACACTCTTTAGATGACTTCATTTCTCATAGTTCCGCCATTCATCTGAGAGATAACTCTGTTATACAGCAGCTACTGTTGGCTGATTCTTTTTCTTTTGCTTCTTCTGCACAAGAGCAGCTTTGTTTTGAACAGGTGACAGCTGGACGCAGATGGATTACTGCCACCTGCTGGACTGCAAGATTTTCAGTGTTGTCCTGAATTGCGACTTACAAAAGGGTAGCCTGACCATTTAGCTACATCTGAGAAAATTAGGAGAGTTTCAGTTTGAATGTTATGTTTTTTGTTTCATATTTGTTTTTGTTTCATTTTCTCAGATTAGCAGGGTGTAAACACTTAAACAGAGCATCCTAAGACATAACAGTACCAAAGGGGGTTCTGTATGTAACCGTGAACACTCAAAGAAACCTTTTTCATGATTAAAGAATCCTTTGCATGGTGAAATTTCCCTTAGACTGATGAAGAATGTGCTGTAGACCATTTTTGAAAATGGTTCTTCAGCACCAAAAAGGGTTCTTCTATTATTACAAGCTTGACATTGTAACAGTAGCAGAATGCCTTAATGGTGCCATATAGAAATTGTTTCAAAAATATTCTCTATACACTGTTCGAAATAAAGGTACCATGCAGGTACATGATTCGTTCATCAAGGTACAAACAGTGTAAATGTTCCCTCAAAGGTACAACAGTGGTTTTAAGGTGCAGGTTTTTACTAGTGGAAAAGTAGATATGTATATCTTTTTATAAACAAATGTTTTAAAACAGAACCATTTCATAAAAAGCAGGTGAGATGGGGTGTGTGGAGTCAGTACAGCTTAGAAAATATAATTTCAGTGGATTATGGTACAGTTAAGTTCCCTGACTAAAGGTACAGGGATGTACCCCTGATGGTACCACTTCAGTGACAAGAAGGGTACTGCTCCAGACTGTGGGAGGAAACCGGAGAACCCGGAGGAAACCCACGCAGACACGGGGAGAACATGCATACTCCACACAGAGAGGACCCTGTTCAGCCAGCAGGGGAATCGAACCCAGGATGTGTATATATATTTTACTTTACTTATTTACTATTTTTATTTTTATTTATTATTAAGCATTTCAATGCATAAATGTCCTGTATGTTGTGCAAATGACAAACTTGAAACTTGAAACTACATTGTGTAAAAATTTCATGATGAATGGACCAATAGAAATGCTCTAAAATCACCTCACCAGGAATAAAGTCTCTTTACCTTGACTTAAGCCTTGGGCACACTACATGACTCTTAAAGTCTTAAAGGATTCTAAAAAGACTGGGCATCTCACACTATCTGTCTGGCTTTTGCAGTTTTTTTGGGTGAATGAAATATTGGGGATCACACACTACTAAACCTTTAAGCTGCTGCTGAACCGAACAGAACCTACTCAACTAGTGTGAGCTCTCGTGTTCCCCTGTTAATAGGAGAGGCAAAAACACAAACATCAGCTGCTGCTGCTGTTTTCTCTGCCATTTGCACAGACACAGTAAAGAAGCAGGTACACATGTTTAAATGAGGGTCATGTTTGATATTTTTAAGAGTTGTAAATGTACATAAGCTCGATTGTGCTCGTGCCTTAAACTCAGTAATAAGCTTGTGAGTGACTCTTTGCCATTTGTTTACATTCTGTAATTTCTTCTATCTAGCTCTCAGTTTTCATTGGAGGAATCCATTCAGATTGAATTGCTGATCAGTTTACACTATATTACGCTCAGAGTCGGGACGAAAAAATATTTGATAATCTCTGAGTCGGTGCCCCTCACACACCTCCGACTGTTAACTTCAACTGACCCACAGTTGGACCCACTAGACTCTGGCAGCTCAGACACAGCCAGACCTCAGTCTGGGCTAACATCAGGTTAAAAGTCATATACTCTAACCCCAGCTTTACATTGAAAGATGAGTGTATTTGCTTTCTCCTGTAAAGTTACTATTTTTAAGATTGAAGTTTTTCTTTGGATAGAGACGGTATATTTATTGACATTATTCATTGACATTAACTATGTTTAAAGGACGTGTATGTTTTATTCTGCTTTGTCTCGTAGTTCTTCTGATTTCACTTAGATTGCTGATTTGCAGACCTACGTCTCAGCTGTCTGTAATTTGCAGGTTGAAAACAGTATTTTTCCTTTAGCTAATGTGAGAGCAGCCAGGTGTCCAATGCAGATGATGCTTGGGGACAAGTAAGAGAAGTAAGTAGCTTTTTCTCCATGTTGAGTTTGCTAAATCATGCGCTCAGACAGAGAGAGTGAATGTCAGAGAGAGAGAGAGAGAGAGAGAGAGAGAGAGAGAGAAAAGTGAGAAAGAAAGTGCTAACCCTGCTAGTGTGCACGCACGCGTTCTTCCACCCACTCAGCTCTACCCTCTAACCCCAGGTAAGTGTGGCTAGAAGAGATCCTCCAAGAACAGAAAGCCACTCTGGGAGAGGAGAATAAAAGGACGGAGAGAAGGATGGAGAAGCAGAAAACGGAAGAGTAGAGGAGCGCTAAGCAGCACTTCAGCAGAGCCTTTAGCATGACCTTGGCCCACTCGAGGAGGCCGCGGGTCAGGACGGAACTCAAAGGAGGCACTGCGAAGCTGGCCCCTGGCCACACACACACACACACACACACACACACACATTACAGCTTCTCTCCCTCCTCTCTGAACACAGCTCCATTTTTATCCACCTCTTTGTTCATTGGCAGGTCAGCTTTGAAGCCCAGACTGAGAAAAAAAAAAAACAACAGCTTCAGTGAGTGTAGCACATGACCTGAACAAAGACAGAGAGAGAAGGGGGGATAAAATAGAGAGAGAGACAATTATAAAAGAGAAAGACAAAGAAAGTGTGAAAGAGTTCAAATACAGAAAGAAGAGAGAGAGACAGAAGGAATAAAATAGAGAAAGAAGGAGTAAAATAATGGGGAGAAAGAGGGAGAGAGAGAAAGCAAAGGAGTTAGAGAGAGAGAGATAGAACGAGTAAATAGAAGGAAAGAGAGCAAAAGAGAAAGTAGACAGGAGAGAAAGGGTGATAAAGAGAAAAAGACTTAAAGTCGATAAAGAGATAGAAAAGAGAATGAGTAGAATAAGAGAAAGAGAGAAACTTAAAATAGAAGGAGCACGAAAGAAGGAAAAAAGGAGAGTAAAGTAAAAAGGAAGAGAGAAAGGAGAAGAAAATAAAGGGAGAGAGAGTGAGTGAGAAGGATTTAAATAAAAGAGAATTAAAACAGAGAGAGAAATACAGTGGTGCTTGAAAGTTTATGAACCTTTTAGAATTTTCTATATTTCTGCATAAATATACATAAAAAAATAATCAGATTTTAGAAGTCCTAAAAGTAGATAAAGAGAACCCAGTTAAACAAATGACACAAAAACATTATACTTGGACATTTGTTTATTGAGGAAAATGATCCAGCATTACGTATTTGTGAGCGGCAAAAGTATGTGAACCTTTGCTTTCAGTATCTGGTGTGACCCCCACCTGGCAGCAATAACTGCAACTAAACGTTTCTGATAACTGTTGATCAGTCCTGCACACCAGCTTGGAGGAATTTTAGCCCATTCCTCCGTACTAAACAACTTCAACTCTGGGATGTTGGTGGCTTTCCTCACATTAACTGCTCGCTTCAGGTACTTCCACAACATTTCGATGTAATTAAGGTCAGGACTTTGACTTGGCCATTCCAAAACATTAAATTTCTTCTTCTTTAACCATTCTTTGGTAGAATGACTTGTGTGCTTAGGGTTGTAGTCTTGCTGCATGACCCTCCTTCTCTTGAGATTCAGTTCATGGACAGATGTCCTGACATTTTCCTTTAGAATTCTCTGATATAATTCAGAATTCATTGTTCCATCAATGATGGCAAGCCGTCCTGGCCCGGATGCAACAAAACAGGCCCAAACCATGATACTACTATCACCATGTTTCACAAATGGGATAAGGTTCTTATGCAGGAATTCAATGTTTTCCTTTCTCCACACATAACACTTTTAATTTAAACCAAAATGTTCTATTTTGGTCTCATCCGTCCACAAAACATTCTTCCAATAGGCTTCTGGCTTGTCCATGTGATCTTTAGCAAACTACAGACGAGTGGCAATGTTCTTTTTGGAGAGCAGTGGCTTTCTCCTTGCAACCCTGCCATGTACCCCATTGTTGTTCAGTGTTCTCCTGATGGTGGACTCATGAACGTTAACATTAACATTAGCCAATGTCAGAGAGGCCTTCAGTTGCTTAGAAGTTACCCTGGGGTCCTTTGTGACCTCGCCGACTATTACACGCCCTGCTCTTGGAGTGATCTTTGTTGGTTGACCACTCCTGGGGAGGGAAACAATGGTCTTGAATTTCCTCCATTTGTACACAATCTGTCTGACTGTGGATTGGTCGAGTCCAAACTCTTTAGAGATGGTTTTGTAACCTTTACCAGCATGATAAGCATCAACAACTCTTTTTCTGAGGTCTTCAGAAATCTCCTTTGTTCAGGCCATGATTCACTTCCATAAACATGTGTTGTGAAGAGCAGACTTTGATAAATAAAACAGGGTGCCTACTCACTCCTGATTGTCATCCCAATGATTGAAAACACCTGACTCTAATTTCACCTTCAAATTAACTGCTAATCCTACAGGTTCACATACCTTTGCCACTCACAAATATGTAATATTGGATCATATTCCTCTATAAGCAAATGAATGAAAATCTGAATGTCTGAAAATCTAATGATGTTTTAAATCATATTTATGCCAAAATATTGAAAATTCTAAAGGGTTCACAAACTTTCAAGCACCACTGTAGAGTGAAGGAGAGAGAAAGCGAATGGTAAATAGAGAGGGAGAGTGGGGAGTAATAAAGAAAAAAATGGGGGCTTAAAATAGAAGGAGTGAGAACCAAGAGAGAGAGAACTGAAATAGATGCAAGTGAGAAGAAGGAAAATAAAGAAGAGAGAAATAAAGGGAGGGAGCAAGAGAATTAAAGCAGATTGAAGGAGAGAATGAAGAGAGAGAGAAAAGGAGTGAAATAAAGAGAAAAAGAGAGTATGTAATAGATGAGTAAGGGGATGAGAGAGAGACAGAATTACGAGAGAGAGAGAGAAGATGGGCTGAAATTCACAAAACCAGCCGTCATATTACGGCCGTCATCTCCATAATTATCTTCATAATACAGCCCACTTGTTCTTCTCAGAGCTGCTCATGAGAGCTGCTACTTGTGCGCAGCTTCTGAGGGATTTCAGCAGAAGAAGAAAATTAGAACATCTGTAGCGGGTTCTAGGCTTAGCCACCCACCTGTTTGTTCCGTAATATTGCAAGTCTTTTGTTGAATTCAGATTACCATTTGTATCATCTGAATAAGCGAGTGCAGCCCCCCGATAAGCCCACCATCAACAGCTGATTCCTTCAATGCATATTTGCATGTGTATGATGTTATCTACATTAGGAGCTCTTACATTAAGTCAGGACATATCAGGCTAACTGTACGCCTCTGGAAGAGTGAGCAAAGCTGTGAAATTGCAGAGTCATGGTCTCAGTGACGGTTAATCTACAGCGAGTATAAAATCCAGTTGCTTGTAATTTCAAAGTGATGCATTAATGATGAATTTTTAGATTAAAATTTAGACGTTCATTAGACACCAGAAGGACAGATTGGCACAAGAACGATGTTGTAACAAGAGCTGGCAACGGTTGGTTCTCCGAGTCCAGACACGATGACTGTTCGAGAATAAACAGATGTTTATGTCTGCACTAAAAGGCCATCAATACAGCCCCACTGCGTTCTGCTGATTCTGAATGTTTTTCTCAATTATTATAATTAAGGGCCAGAAAGGGATGCTGTCCTCTCACTGAAATGATCAATGACACCACTGCTGGAGCTGTAATAGCATCTTAATGGGTGAGTAATGCAGTTTGGATATTAAAATTTCACCACATGGATGCCAAAAAGGTCTGCTTGGAGCAATGCCATAGCAGAACCTTTCAGTGGAGGGTTATTTTTAAGAACCATTATTTTTTAAAAATGTTGTCTGTAAATAAACACTGTAGGATGACCTCCTGGAACTAATTTAAAGATTTCCATATAGATTAACAAACTTTTCCACACTCTTAAAAATAAAAAGTGCCCAAAATGCATTCTTTGTGCAATGCCAAAAAACAACAACAACTTTTGGTTCTCTTAACAAACCTTTCGATGGATTTTTGTAGAAAACAATTTAGGCTGTGAGATGTATGAGTGGGAAGAACCTAGCTGAAGTTCAAAGAACCTTGAAAAACTGCACTGCAGACAAAGTACTTTTGGTTCCATAAGAAACTTCAGTGCCTGGGTCTCAAGAGAACTACTTGTGTAACAGATTCTTGCAAGAACTCTTAAGCTGCATTGCAGAAGAACCACTTTTGATTTCTTGACAAACCTTTCAGTGCATGATTCTCTAGAGAAATGTTACTGTTATTGAATTGCATGTGAATTGTATGTGAAGTGTGAAGAACCTTTATGAAGAGCAAAGAATCTCCGTATCATGTAACAATTCTAGCAAGAACGCGTAAACGCCAATCCTGTAGAAGAACCATGTTTGGTTCCCTAAGAAAACTTTCAGTGCATAGTTCTCAAGACAGCCATTTGTGTAACTTTACTGTGAGGGTCTGAAGAACCTTTTAAAGTTTAAAGAATCTTCACATCATTATTGACATCATTCTTAAAGGAACCCTTGAATTGCAAACCCATAGAAGAACCACTTTTGGAAACATTTCAGCGCATGGTTCTCAAGAGAAGTGAGTGTGAAGAATGTTTTTAAAAGAATTAGCAAATCATGTAAAGAACCCTTAAATGGCAATGCCATAGAAGAACCACATTTGGTTCCCTAAGAAACTTTTCCAAGCATGGTTCTCTAGAGAACCATTTGTGTGACTGTATTGTGTGACTGTGAAAAACCTTTTAAAAATTTCTTTGCATAATATAAAGTTTCAAGAACACTTCAAATGCAAAGCTGTAGAAGGACCACTTTTGGTTCCTCAAGAAACCTTTCATTGTTTGATTCTAAAAAGAACCTTTTGTATAACTGTACTGTGTGAGCATGAAGAACCTTTTTAAAGTGTAAAAAATTTCCACATAATATAAAGTTTATAACAAGATCTCTTAAAATGCAAAGCTGTAGAAAATCCACCTTTTTTTAGTTCCCCAAGAATCCATTCCATGCATGGTTCTCAAGAGAACCATTTGTTACTGTACTGTGTGAGCATGGAATCTCCATATAATATAAAAGTTATAGCAAGAACCAATACATTCCATTGTAGAAAAAAACAACAAACAAACATTTTGGTTCCACCTTCCAATAAATGGTTCTTAAGAGAGCTGTTCCTTTAACTGAGCTCTCTGAAGAGAGATTGAATGGACCTCCACATGATCAGACAAGAACCAGACAGTTCTGATGTTAATTACACAGGAATTAATCTAATTATATTCCACTCCACACTCCACACACCCCGTCTCATCTTCAGACTTTTTATTTTGTTTTTCTGTTTTAAATCATTAGTTTATGAAAATGTACAAATACATACTTTTCACCTTGGAACAAACTTATTTACGTTCCATAACTGGACCTTAAAACTACTGCTGTACCTTTGAGGGAATATTCACATAATTTGTACCTTGATAAACAAAATGCACAGAACCTTTATTTCTAACAGTGTGGAAGCTTGATGGCATGATAAGGCAGAAGTAGCTATGAAAGAATGCACTTGAGGGTGGAGCATTTAGACTCTATTATTGCCTCAGTGTGTCACACTACAGTGCACAGTCTCTGGACTCTGCACTCACGCCGAGGGCTGGACATGGACTAACTCTACCTGGCTGTTTTCTCAGAGGAAGGCAAGTAATGACCGGGCTGTTGTCACTCAGAGAATTAGGACACATGGAGGTCCAGGTTAGGAGCCCTTCACGTGTCAAAGAACCACTGCAATCGAGCCGCACAGCCGCCTTCGCTACGGTAATTGTTGCTGCAGTGCTCTTACTGAAGTGTGAAATCACTGGGTGCTCTGAGGCGAGTCAGAGAAGAAAGAGAGAGAAAGAGAGAGAGAAAGAGAGAGGGAGAGAGAGAGAGAGAAAAAGATGCTCTCTTATTAACCTGATGGCAGGGGAGGTGTGCTCATGACCTGATTCCATACAGACTTGAGCAGAAGAGACAAAGCCTTGGCTGTTGTTGCCTGACATGTTAGAAGCTGTAGCTTAATAATCATCCAGAAATTCCAAGACTGACACGCTTTGACCTTCTTCCATCATGTATACTGCTCATCAAACGTTTGGGAACAACTTGCTGTCTTTTGATAAGTTCACTCTGGTATTTTTCATTTATGCTAAGGTTTTGTTGGCATAAAACAGCTCTGTGTTGATCCTTTGGGTATATTTAGCTTCAATGCTCAGCTTCAGGTTCATCAAAGTCTTGCTCGGTATGAAAAGCAGGTTTTGTCTAGAAAATGTTTTGACAGTTTTCTTTTCCAAACTATTGTTAAAAAGCATGTACTGAAACTTGTTTGGCCTAAAGTTGGTTCAAACACCTGAAAAGTTTGAGTGATGGTGGGTGATGACATCACAAGGGTATTTCAAATCTGTTTAGGTGAGCCTCATCTTTAATACACACGCAGTAATGACTGCGTCCCCACAATCCTATATTAAGGTATTGTTATGTTGCTGCCATGTACCACTGATAAATTGGACCAGGCATCGTTGTGGCCCAAAACATGACTGAGCACACCCTATGTAAGAACCTGGTTTGTTCAATCTGCAATAACTAGAATTACAGGCGAGCAAGCTCCTCTAATACCATACAGTGAATTGAAGTGAGCATAGGCATTTGCTGTAACATTACAACAAAGAAAGGAACAAATAACTTACTTGAATGTCTTACAACCTTCATATGTCCTTATTTTTTGTAGATCTGCTAAAAGTAATATCAAATCCAGTGTGAGAAACCACATGTGAGGCACCATTAGCTTGGCATTAACATTTCAAAGTTATTGAATTTCAAAATTGCTGGTGAGAATAAGCATTATTGTTTAAATGAGGTGAAAAATGTTATACTAATCACCATAATATTTTGATATGTTCATGATTAAACAATATAACTCTAAATGACTACAACATATGTTGATAGGTGAGTAAAGGTTCTTCAGCACTTCATGGATGTTTGGCAATAACTGCCGACTCTAAATGATTTCTTGGAAAAAGAATTAACTTGAACCCTGCATTTAACCCTGCTACATAAAAATTGGCATGACTAAACCATAAAAATGATAGAAGATGCTATTTCTAAATTTCAATTTCTGTATGGTTGTCATGAGAGATGCCACAAAAAAAAATACAAGCATGCGACATAAGCTGTCATGACATGTTTATAGCAGTTATGTAGCAGAGTTAAATTAAAATTTTCTATAAAATAAATAATTATTTATTGATTCAAAACTGTGCATCAGGAGCTTTTTGAAATAGGCTTCCATGGCCGAGCAGCTGCATACAAGGCTAAGATCATAATGCCAAGCGTCAGCTGGAATGGTATAAAGCATGCCATCACTGGACTCTGAGCACACTTCTCTATCTGTAAGTCTGATGGATTAATCTGTTTTTTGATGGATGCAAGGAGAACATTACCTCCTGGAGTGCATAGTGCCAACAGTAAAGTTTGGTGGAGGAGGGATAAAGAGTAGGTGCTGGTTTTCAGGGTTTTGACCCCTTAGTTCCAGTGAAGAGTGATGTTAATGCTACAGCACACAAAGACATTCTGCACAATTATATGCTTCCAGCTTTGTGTTTGGGGAAGAGCCTTTCCTGTTACAACATGACCAAGCCCATGTGCACAAAACAAGCTCCATAAAGATGTGGTTTGAAGTTAGAATTCCAGGCCTGCACCTCAACCCCACTGAACACCTTTGAGATAAACTGGAATGTCAATTGTGTGCCAGACCCTCTCATCAGATGCTTGATTTCACAAATGCTCTTTTAGGCATGAATATCCACAGACACGCTCTGAAATATTGTGGAAAGCCTTCTCAGCAAAGTGTATACTTTTATAGCTACAGTGGGTGGGGCTTATAGTTTTGGAATGGGATGTCCAACACTGTACATGTGATGATCAGGTGTCCACATACTTGTGGCCGTAACATATATTTTATTTTTGAATATTTTTTGTATTTTGAAAGACAACACAACAGAAGCACAGATGCTACAACAGCGCCCAACATGTAAAAACAAACAAAACAAGGCAGAACAAAAACCGTCTAGAAAACAGAAAGGCACATAAACATTCTCACTCACCCCCAAACTCTTCTCTGAGGAGTAGATGTCAGGAGAACACTCACTGACACGTGGACCGGTGCCAGCCACCTGAACCTCTGCCAGCTTGGACAGAGATAAGACACTGAGCAGGTGAGTTTAGACACACAAACACACACACACATACTGTCTCTCTCTTTCTTCCTCTTGCTCTCCTAGCCCCTCAGACAAACACAGGCGTGTACGCACTCAGATGCAAACACAGATCAGACGCCACAGCACGCAGTGCTTTCTGAAGAAACATTGTTTGGAAAAACTCCTCCACTCTGAGCTCCAAGTCTGACATGAAACTAACTACTCGTCTAGAACAGGGGCTCCAGGGTTATACAGAAGGCCACCTGTTTCACCTGCTTTGCTGCTTAAGGTCGGGCACAGCGAGGCTGGGTCCCAGCTGGCACAGACATGCCACAGGGCGCTGGCTCCTAACCGGGATGGACATGGCAACATCTTGCCTGTCACAACACGCAGTAGATCAGAGTCATGTTCCTCTGGCATGGGATGCAGGCCAGCTCTGTGAACTGTAGCAGCTGAAACCACTACGAACCACACGCCTGTAGAGCAGGGCCAAGCGAAGACATCCAGAACATCCAAAACTTCCTGTGCAGTTTGTGCACATTTAGAAGAACTTTTTATAAAATAAGTGATTTATGGAATTTATTTGATACTTTTGGATGTCAAATTTTTTTACCAGACAGTCCTGCATGCAGCTACCTTAAAGTGCACCCAATTAGCCATAACTAGCATTATCTCTTTAGAAATCAACAGAGGTCATTATTCCCATGGGCCATGGAGCAGTGGAACTCCATTCTCTGTAATGATGGAGCTCCATCCAATACCATTTGCAGTAATCCAGAGCTGACCATCCAACATCAGTACCTGACTTCACTAATGCTCAATCAAATCATCACAGCAATGTTCAACATCTAATGTAAAGCCTTGCCAGAAGAGAAGAGGCTGTTCTTGCAGCACAAACTCACTATTAATACTGAGGCTACTAAGGTATTGAATCAGGTACACTGACTTACAGCTTACTCCAGTTGGCATATGTATTTTAACTTGGGCTCACTATAAGTGGCAAATATAACATTAGACCTTTAGAATATACAACAGTATTCATCATGATACGTTCTAATCATTTCAACAACTTTTTTAGTTTTTGGTCATGAATATATTGCGGTTGTCAGTCATCCAGTTTAAACAAGATAGAGCTCTTATGATTGATATGGCTTCAGGCCATTTACTTCATATACATGTCTATGCTTGACCCCACCTATCAGTGTCTATTTATATAATCTATGTAGTGTATATTTAGATGTATTAATACAGAATTCAGTGGATGTGTTTACTCGTAAGTGTACATATATCAAATATTTAAATATTTTTCAAGTGCTTAGAATGTAGCTCAGCCAGTCAGGTTTTAGATCTGAACGTTTATATTTTATACATGATATTTTGGGTCACATCCTTCATTTTAGGCTTATAGGTTAACAAAAAAATGATGAGTGATGAGTTATCAATGTCAACTTTTATCCCTATATATATATATATATATATATCCCTTTAATTGCCAACATTTTATTACACATTTCTTTAACCTAAGAATAACTCATTCTGTTTGCCTTACTGAATAATAAGGCTTAGTGTGTAATAAGCCTGTGATTTTAAGGTGGTAACTGATTAAAATAGTGTTGTTGTAATGTTATCACATCATTTACAAGAACAGAACACTGAACACTGTGAGGTCCAGCAGGGCAGTGCATGTGTAAGTGTTTTTGACCTGAAGGCAGGTGTGCCAATTATGTGTGTGATGTGACTGAATTATCTCCTACTGTCACCATATCTTTATAAGTGTAATGCTGATTTTGAGGTCATTTGACATCTAAACATTGAGTCTGTGCAGGTGATATTAATGCGTAAAGATCATCTTTAATGAGTTATAATGTATGATGTGGTCTGAAAAACACCCAACCTAACACCTCTAATTTTTAATGATTATTTTAAGCTTTATAGGGTGAATCACAGCAGTGCACACTTACCATATTTTAGCCTTTTTTTCACACTCTTCACTCACGTTGAGAGTTTCTAACTAAATGGCCAGTGAATTGAAGTACAGGGTGTTTCTAATAAAGTGGCCAGTGAATAGAAATGCATGGTAGGTGTTTCCAATAAAGTGTCTAGTCACTTAAAGTATAGGTTCAGGATTAATGTTTCTAATAAAGTGGCCAATGAGTTGAAGGACATGGAAGTATTTCTAATAAAGTGGCCATTAAATGACAGTAGGTATACGGTGGTTCTAATAACATGGATATTTATGTTTTTGCTTTGTCTATAAATGGACATCCATTTTTAATTTTTTTAAAGCAAGGCGGGTCAATTACAAATCAATTATTTTTCTTTCCTATTTAAAAGTCCCTCATCCATCCATCCATCCACCCACCCCCACACATAAAGTGTAGCTTAGAATCAAAACTTTTTTCTGTTTGAATAAATATTCTGCCCGAAAGTCTTTCCACCATGCTAAAAGCAAGCGTGTCCTCTCAGTGTGGTATTACTGCCGCGGGGTCGCTGTTAGAGCGGCTAAAAACAGCACAGCGGAAAAAAAACATCAGCCTTCTGACAGCCTAAAGGTGCTACTATCAGTAAGCATCACAATTCCATATGAGGAAATCTGAGGCGTTTAGCATAATGTGCCTCCAATTTAAGCACTGTGTATTCACACTGGTAGAGGGGATCACTGCTAGCTGCAAGCCTTTAACTGGTTAATATTCCCACTGCTGTCCTCGCTGTCTGTGTTTTAAAGAGTTGGCGCCCACCTGGGGCCAAACTCACTCGGTCTCCTGGGCTTTGTTCCCATTACTTCAGGGAAGCGCTGAGAGCCGCTACGCTGGTCCAGACTGAGGCGTGATTGAATGCAGCAGAAACACTCCAATCCCGTGGAGGCCTTCTTTGTGAGTGTGTTGGGGTGGGCTTGGCTGGTGTTTAGGGAATCGTCCCTGGAGTCCCGCATACCTGCAGTGTACCTGTCACCACACCCGCTGTCCTTTTCACCAATAAAATAACATGAAAACACGAAAGATGAGAAAACCTAAAGTGAGAAAATGTCACTTTTATTCTACTCATCTAAACTCTTCTGCAGCATAAAGTGAAAAAAAAAACAAAAAACAATGGGGTGGTTAGCTGGATGGAGTGGTTTTTCATTTTTCTTTTTTCCACCTGAGGTCCACTTCTAACATTTGGGTGGTATTATGTACTAAAAACAGTCATAAATCATTTTTACATGAACATTTCCCAACCACTCCTTTTCCCTCAAAATGAAAACATACTGTTTTTATACTGCAGTGAGGCTCACATATGTAAATGAGCTCTCTTCTTATTCGCCACCTGTACTGTGCCTCGTTCAAAAAGCAATCTTAGTGGAAACATTCCTTATAACTTTAACATGGATGGGTGTGGCTAAACTAATGAATAGACAGATTTATGGAAATGAAAGCGAAAGAGTGAGTTTAAAATTCACATATATGGACTGTGTGGACTGAGGAGTGAGTGGTATGTTTTGAAACATTAACAATATCTACATACTCTTTCAATATATTTTGTTTTGTTTTTAATTTGATGTGATATCGGCCATTTAGTGTCACAAATTGTCCAATAGGAATGGCCCTTACCTCTCCTCCTATAGGAGAGTTCTACTAAATTTCACTAAATGTAGACAATAGAAAAGTCTACTGACAAATATTCAAGATCTATTCTTCACTCCCCTCCCAGACAGGCCATATCTGGAAGGTAAGCTGCTAAAACAGCTTTAATATGACAACTTATTTCTCTATTAACTTCTGTTTTTCCATCTCCTCCTTCTTTATCTTCTTCCTGTACAGTTTTTTGGAGGGTTTCATTCTGACAGTAAGTTTGGGTCAAATTGGTCCTGGTCAAATTACATGTTTTGTTTGATTTTGAAGTGAAGACAAGTTAACACATCCCCTTCAGAGAAAACAATCTTGTATATTTTAAATAAAACACGGCCTGTGCAAAAGTTTTGGGATATTTTTATTTCATGTTTGTTTTTTCTTCCTTATATGTGAAACTGAGAAAAGTACCATATTTAAGTCCCTGGAGAGGATTTGACAATCAACAAAAAAGGGGTGAAAAACAAAACTTAAATTTTAAATTTTAGATTTAAAAATGCAAGTTGAAAAAGTGGCAGAAAACCATCAAAAATAACCTTTTACAGTGATCTGGTTAACTGTGCTGTGAAATACTCTGCTGGTTTCTTTGCTCTGTGCTGATGGAAAGCGATGACTTTCTAAAGTGACAGAAAAGCATGTTATTGTTGTTTGTTGTTCATGGCTGGCGTGTTTCAGGGTGGGGCAGGTTGAAGTTTCTTCTCTTTATTGCCCTCCCTGATGTGCTCTCTCCTGATCACAGTTTATGGAGAAATTGCTGAGGAGAGTAACGGCTGCCTACGCCTCCATTCTGCTTGGCCTTTTGTTCTAGCTCATACACACACACACACACACACACTCATCTCCTCATATAGTGCATTCGCCAACAGGGGTCATCACCTTGGAGTAAACATCTTTTAAAAAGAACAGGCAGCGTTTGGGAAAAAGGGTTCCTGCTCTACTTTCATCTCCAACTATGAGCGTATAGTGAGACATAAGAGACCGCAAAGACCAAATAATGGAACAAAGAGAGACGAGCATTCGAAAACAGACATTTCTAAGGAGACGAGTGGAGGAGCAGTGGAGAACAGAATGCACACAGCAGGAGGAATGAGGGTCAGTTGTGTGGTTAGATGCATCTCTGAGCCTTGTGAATATCAAGCTAAGATGTATAACTTATAAAGATATACAACAAAGTAGTCAGTGTTCAGCTTGTATAGCTGTAAAGATTTACTGATCTCTGAAAATAACTCAACAGACAGCCATTAATGTCTAAATACCTGGCAACACAAGTGAATACACCTCACAATGAACACGTCCAAATTGTGCCCAATTGTGTCGCTGTCCCTCCCTGGTGTCATGTGACTTGTTAGGGTTACAAGGTTGCAGGTGTGAATGGGGAGCAGGGCTGTTAAATTTAGTGTTTTGGATACAATTCTCTCGTACTGGCCACTGGATATTCAACATGGCACCTCATGGTAAAGAACTCTCTGAGGATGTGAGAAATAGAATAGTTGCCCTCCACAAAGATGGCCTATGCTATAAGAAGACTGCTAACACCCTGAAACTGAGCTATAGCAAGATGGCCAAGTTCATACAGTGGTTTTCCAGGACAGGTTCCACTTGGAACAGGCCTCGCCAGAGTCGACCAAAGAAGTTGAGTCCAAGTTCAGCGTCATATGCAGAGGTTGGCTTCAAAAATAGATGCATGAGTGCTGCCAGCATTGCTACAGACGTTGAAGAAGTTGGAGGTCAGCCTGTCAGTGCTCAGACCATATGTCATACAATGCATCAGCTTTCAATGCATCGCCCGATGACTGCTGGGATAGGCTCCAGCACCCCCCGCAACCCTGACGGAGAAGCGGCTTAGAAAATCAATGGATGCATCAGCTTGGTCTGCATGGTCTTCATCCCAGAAGGAAGCCTCTTCTGAAGCTGACACACAAAAAAACAGTTTGCTGAAGACAAGCAGTCCAAGAACATGGATTACTGGAACCACATCCTGTGGTCTGACGAGACCAAGATAAACTTGTTTGGCTCAGATGGTGTATAGCATGCGTGATGGTGCCCTGGTGAGGAGTACCAAGACAACTGTCTCTTGCCTACAGTCAAGCATAGTGGTGGTAGCATCATGGACTGGGGCTGCATGAGTAGTGCCGGCACTGAGGAGCTGCAATTCCAATATGTACTGTGACATTGTGAAGCAGAGCATGATCCCCTCCCTTTGGAAACTGTGGCAAAACTTAGTAACTGTGCCACAACTCAATAATGACCTCAAACACACCTCCAAGATTACAATTGCCTTGCTGAAGGTACACTCAATTGAGCACCTGTGGGGCATCCTCAAGTGGAAGCATATATATATATATATATATATATATATATATATATATATATATGTAATTGAATATATACTATATTTAAAAAAATGAAAAAAACAATGAAAAAGTACAATCATTACAATAATTCCCAAAAATCATGAGGCCTGCTATGAAGACCGTAAAGGGTCTGGAGGTTCCAAATATTTTTGGTTCATTGCAAAATCTAATATACCAACAATTTATGATCAAAAAGCAAAGCATACAGTGACTCCATATATGCAACTGGAGCAGAGAACACAGCTCAGGCGGCGACAAAAAACAATTTTATGTTAAAAAAAAATTGCAGCACATTAAAGTAAACTGAAATTCTGCAGAAGCTTAACTCATAATAACATGAATAAACAAAATAACATTAATGAAGCAAAAATAATAAAACGTTATGCTATCAATAACATAGCTTAGATATTGTCAGCTGGATAGAAGAACAAAGTGTGGTTACAGATTCCTCCTTGATGCCGCCAGCCATCACATGGATTTATCACCAGCACATCTGATTGAATTGAATGATGTATTGATTAGACAAATTGGATGTTGGATGACAACCACAAATAATACTGATCTTCCTTGAAGAGAGGTTTGCAAAAGCAAAAACCTTCACATATGTATACACTACTTTGTAATCAAACTAATCCAGTCAGACACTTGTGGTAAAAAAAGAAAAGTGAGGCTTTATTATTAGGGGCTTGGACTAAACTCAGAGTCAAGAAACATGCAAAGGTCATATCCACAAAAGTCAAAATACACAAACGGAAAAACATAACAAACCAGGTAACCAAATCCAAAGGGCAAAGATAAAAGACAAAGTCCAATAATCCAAAGGCAGGTCAGCAAAACACAAAAGTACTCTCTGTGGTTCTCACAGGAAGAAACAATACCTTGCAACCAAGGTATGCTAAACGCCCAGGCTTTATACTGACTATAAGTAGTCGTGTGACACAAGGAACAGGTGCATTAGGTTAGAATTTAAGAGAGAGAAATCTATGATTGATACGCAATGTAAGGTCAGTAGTTATGTGATTTACTAGAGGATTCTGGAAGATGGAGTTCATGGAGGTGTCAGAGCTGGAGGGAATCAATGCTTTTTTTTTTGCACTTGTTTTGGGGTGTGTTTGGGTGTGTTTTTTTTTAAGCTTTTGAAATAAAAATTCAGATCAAAAATCAAAATCAGATGCTGCACAGGCAGTGGGAGATGGCAGGGGGGCCCTTGGCGCCCTAGGCCCTTGCGGCAGAAACTGGCTCTTGGCATGTGGAATGTAACCTCACTGGGCGGGAAGGAGCCGGAGCTGGTACAGGAGGTTGAGAGGTACCAACTAGATTATATATATATATATCACCATTCTCATGATCATTTTGAACCCACGGGATGAGATCTTGCATGGGGCCCCAGATCGAGGGAAATTATCAGTGGTCTTCTATGTCTTCCGTTTTCTTACAATTGCTCCCACGGTTGATTTATTCACACCAACCTGCTTGCCTATTGTAGATTGACTCTTCCCAGCCTGGTGTCCTTTGACAGCTCTTTGGTCTTGGCCATGGTTGAGTTTGGAGTCTAACAGTTTGAGGCTGTGGACAGGTGTCTTTTATACAGATAACGAGGTCAAACAGGTGCCATTGATACAGGTAATGAGTGGAGGACAGAAGAGCTTCTTAAAGAAGAAGTTACAGGTCTGTGAGAGCCAGAGATCTTGCTTGTTTGTGGGTGAGCAAATACTTATTTTCCACCATAATGTACAAATAAATTCTTTAAAAACCCTACAATGTGATTTCCTGGATTTTTTTTTCTCATTTTGTCTCTCATGAAAATTACAGAGCTCTCTTTAATCTTTCTGAGTAGGATAACTTGCACAATTAGTGGCAGACTAAATACTTTTTTGCCCCACTGTATATATATATATATATATATATATATATATATATATATAAATAAGTTATAGTTATAGTGGAAGTTACTAGTTATAGTTAGTCACCTCCACCCACAGTGTCGGCTCTGGAACCAAACTCCTTGATAGGGGTTGGTGCCTCTCTTACTCAGGGGTTGCAAAGGGAAGAGGCGCCGGGCGGGAGTGGGGATACTCACGAGTCCCCGGCTGGCGGTCATGCAGTTGGAGTTTGTCCCGGTGGACGAGTGTGTCCCCTCAGTGCGAATTAAAATCACAGAGAGGAAAACTCTGACTGTTGTGTGTGCTTATGCACAAACAAGATCGGCTTGCCTGATCTAATCCTGAATGGTGAATTATTAATGGACTTCTGTGCCAGGCATAGATTGTCCATAACAAACACCAAGTTTGAACACAAGGATAGTCATAAGTGTACATGGTACCAGAGCCCCTTGGGTCAGAGGTCAATGATCGACTTTGTTGTCGTTTCATCTGACTTGGGTGGTGAGTTGGCTCAGATGGCAAAGAAAACTGATGGTCAGACCTGGTAGGCCCAAGCGAATAGTGAGGGTGTGCTGGGAATGACTGTCGGAGGCCCCTGTTCAGAATGATTTCAACTCCCATCTCTGGGAGAGCTTTTCTCATGTCCCGGTGGAGGTAGGGGATATGGAGTCTGAATGGACCCTGTTGAAAACCTCCATTGTGGAAGCTGACAGGCATAGCTGTGGCCAAAAGCTTGCGGGTGCCTGTCGGGGCAGTAACCCAAGAGCCCCCTGGTGGACAACAGTGGTGAGGGAGGCTTTGAAAGAGGCCTTTAGAGACTGGATGGCCTAAAGGACTCCTGACTCAGCAGAGAGGTACCGAGAGGTGAAAAAGGTGGCAGCCACAATGGTGGCAGAAGCAAAATCCAGGGTGTGGGAGGAGTTTGGCAAAGCCATGGAAAAAGACTTTCGGTCGGCTTCAAGGAGGTTCTGGACAACTGTCCAGTGACTCAGGAGTGGTCGGGGTGGCTGCACCCAAGCTGTCTTCGGCAAGGGTGGAGAAAATCTGACTTCAAATGAAGATATTTTTGGTCGGCGGAAGGAGCACTTTGAAAAGCTCCTTAATCCAGGAGACGTGCCTCCCTCACAGGAGTCAGGGCTGTAGGCCTCTGGCGGGTCAAGCTCCCTTTCCCTGGTGGAGGTCACTGGGGTAGTTGGCAAGCTCTTCAGTGGCAAGGCACTGGGGGTGGATGTGATTCGTCTGGAGATGCTTAAGGCTCTGGATATTGTGGGGCTGTCATGGCTGACATGCCTCTGCAATACTGCATGGACCTCGGGAACAGTACCCTTGGACTGGCAGACTGGGGTGGTTGTCCCCATTTTTAAAAAAGGGGACCAGAGGGTGTGTGCCAACTATCGGAGTATCACACTGCTCAGCCTCCCTGCGATGGTCTATGCCAAGGTGCTGGAAAGAAGACTCCGACCGATAGTTGAATCTCAGATTGAGGAGGAACCATGTGGATTCCGTCCCAGCCAAGGAACAATGGACCAGCTTTTCACCCTCTTGCGGATTGTTGAGGGGGCATGGGAGTTTGCCAACCCAGTCTACATGTGTTTCGTTGATTTGAAGAAGGCTTATGACCAGGTTTCCTGAGATATCTTGTGGGAGGTCCTTCGGGAGTATGGTGTCCCGGGGCTACTACTCTGGGCCTTTCGATCTCCCAGAGTGAGAGCTGTGTTCGGCGGAAATGAGCTTTCTTTACAGGGTGGTGGGATACACTCTATTTGATAGGGTGAGGAGCTCGGCCATACACAAGGAGCTCGGAGTAGAGCCGCTACTCCTCCGCATTGAGAGGAGCAAGCTGAGGTGGTTCGGGCATCTGATTCGGATGCCCCCTGGATGCCTCCTGGTGGGGGTGTACCAGGCACGGCCTACCGGGATAAGACCTGGGGTTGTCCTATGACCCGCTGGAGGGATTAAATCTCCAAATTGGCCTGGGAACGGCTTGGGGTCTCTGGGAATGAGCTGGAAGAAGTTGCGCGGGATACGGTCATCTGGGATTCTCTGCTCTCTCTTAATCTGGATTAAGCGGTTAATGATGATGATGATCAGGGGCCTGCAACTTTTGCTCAATACTGAATATTCATTATCTTTGTAAGTAGAAGGAGATGTTGTGTTTGTTTTATTTGAATTTGACAGTTATTACCGTCCACAGTCTTGTTATGTAGAAATGAACCTGTCCTTTCCATTTTGCCATCCTTATTTTGCAACAATTTGAGATTAAAAAGAAAAGAAAAAAGAGAAGGTGCAACCTCAAACTTATGAAGACTTTAAATTGTATGTAAATGTACTTATTCGATAACTGATTAATGTTAAATAATATAACAAAAATGACCGTACTATCTCACTTAACTCAATTGGCTTTTATCACTTGTTAAAATATATTTTTTAAAATAGTTATTTTAATTGTTGTATAATACTTTTTTATAATTAACATTTTATTTGCACACACAATCAGGTTCACAGATACAGGTACCTTGGGACATACATACTCATGGTTAAAAGTAGACATGATAAAGTAAAGGAGGGAGGGAAGAAAAAAAAGGACCATATTTAGGACCGTGCCTCAATGTAAGACATTAACAATTGCCACATTTGCAAGAACTTATACTTTTTCTGCTTTAAGTTGTAGGCCAGTTGCTCTAATGGAAGCACTCTTGTAACTTGGGAAAACCAGAGATCAACAGATGCAACCTGAGGAGCTGACCAAAGTAAAATACATTTCTTGGCCAAAAATACTAGTATTAAAAAAACAAAACAAAAAAAAAACAAAAACAGGTGCTTTGTTTTATAGTCCCGTACAAATTCCATATCAAAGTTTAATAGGAGCAAAGCAGGAGAGAAGACTAGGAGAACCTTCAATACTTCAAGTTCACAGTGGATCCCCTTCCAGTAATGTTATGTCTTGTCACATGACCAACAGCAGTGCATATATGTACCTTTCCTGTTTACTTTTGAAGCAAATATTTGAGCAGTCTGAGGAAATCTTATGAAGGAGAACTGGTGTAAGATAAGTCTTATTGATAAACTTCAAGTTAATTTCATGAACAGATGTCGAGCATACTCTAGGCTGCAATCCTTCCCAAATCAATTTCCAATCAACATCACTTATGATCATGGCAAAATCTCGCTCTCATGTACCCCAATAAGGTAGAGAACATGTACATAGCCCAGACAATACATTATATATTTTTGATAAAATTCCTTTCAGGCCATGGTGCCCATCCAGAAGCTTCTCTTTCTCCGTCAGCTCTATTCTCAGCTTCCCTGCATCTTGCAAGGATTTGAAAAAATGTAGAAAATAATTACTTTTAATGCAACCAACAATTCAGTCTGCCACCGAATCAACATATCAGCTCAGTTGGGAACTGCTGGGAGAAATATTAACATCTGTGCATTCAGCACAAACACAAATTATAAATAGTTTAAAACTGCCAATCCTGAGTAAATTTCTTAAAGCCTTTTCTGACCTCGGTGAAGGAACACAGTCTGTACTTCTAATTAACATGCCTCATCGCTAACTCTGTATTTACTCTCTAAACCCCAGATTCCCTTCTGATATGGGTCGTAAACAAACATCCATATTTTCTGGCAGAGTCTGTGTAGTAATTTCAAGCTTGACATGTTTGAAATTAGTTCTACAGCGACCGTTCAGCATCTGCATTAGACGGTGTCGTCTTTTTTTTCCATTCCCTTCACTTTTGTTTACTCATTTGCCATTTATTCCTTGTAAACAAGATTGTTTGTGTCAATGAGAAGGACCCTAAAGGCTGACCTGAGACATCGCAAAGCTGGTCTTGTTTCATTGTGCTTTGAAGGGGGTCGTTTGCAGGTTTTAATTAAAGCGCAAGTGTAATTCAGTCGCCCAATTAGCGTAAGCTCACACAGGTGTAATTACGGTGGAGTTTCAGCTCAGCTGATGAGATGAGCAAGCAATCACTCAAGAAATCATATGCTTTTCATGCACTGGTAATTGATAGGACAAAGCTTTTCACATACTACAAATTCATAATTACAGGAGATGTGTTGTGCAGTGCCGCTCCGTGATCCACCACGGCGTCGTGAATCAGTATTTCTTGCATGGTCTTGTTTGGAATTTGCATAAGAACAAATGAAATTTTTCATACAATCACCAAGCAAGAGTCATTCTGAGAATTGGAAGCTAAGCTCCTTTACAAATAAACTTACACGCCACTTTTGCAGAAACTGCAAATGCTCTATGTTTGTGGTTCAGATTAAATGTTTGCTTCTATACAAACTTTTTCAAGTGACCTAGATATTTTTCCAGCTATACAATCACATTTCATAAACATACATCTTTGTTTTTTATTAGTTTTATTTATTTTACGTTATATTGCATATTTCCCTTTCCTTAACAAAATCAAGTATTTGGTAGTCTAAAAACTTTTAGACTCACATTTTGTGCTGCCAAATAACTGTAGTTACATATCGACAATACATTCAAACACATAACTACAGGTGACATATTAACTGTTACAGATGTGTTACAGTAGCTTATGTAAAGTGCAACTTCAGCTTTTACTCATGTAATCACATGTGTATAATGATAGCTGTAATAGCATATTTTCTCTTATGTAATAACACATATGTAACAGGGTAAACCTATTATAGTTCATTCATGTAACTAAATAGTAAATAGTGGATTTTCTGAAAAAAGCAAAAACACAGTGATTGCTCAGCTTAATTCATTTGAGAATGGTTGCTAAGGTGTTGCCGAGTGGCTTCTATGGTATTTTTAATGGTTGTGAGGGTATTGATAGGTGGTTGCTCTGGTATCACAGATGGTTGCTAAGATGTTGTAAGGTGGTGGGTATGGTATCCTAGGTGATTGCTATGGTGCTGCTAGACATTTGGTATGGTATCCCAGGCAGCTGCTAGGCAGTTGCTATGATATTCCAGGTGGTTGCTAAGGTTTTCTATGTGGTTGGTATAGTATCACAGGTAGTTGCTAAGGTGTTGCTAGGTGCTTGCCATGGTATCATAGAAGGTTGATCTGGTGTTACTAGGTGGTCGCTATGGTATGCCATGCAGTTGCTAAACTGTTGCTGGGTGGTTGCCCTGGTGAATGAAGTGTTTACTAGCTGTTTGTAGGGAGTTGTCCAATGGTAGCTACAAGTAATTGAAAATGAATGGGATTCTATGAAAGGAATGAGTGATGCAAAAAACACATAGATGACTGCAGGTCAGTATGGCTGTGCATTAGAGCTTGAGGGCCTGTCCTGATTGAGTACATGCATTTTGGTGGCTGTCAGGGAAAGAAGTAAGGGCGGAAATTTGCAATCACTTATTGCCCAATTGCACATGTGTAATTACACAAAAGAAAATATACTCCAAGTTCTATTAAGACACACTTGAGTAATTACATGAGTGAAAACTAAAGTTAATACATATGTGTATTTGCATAAGCTGCACTACTATAATCCATCTGTAACAGTGAACATATCATGAGTAATTACATTGCTATTACATATCCTTAATTTAGAACTAGACAGTTATTAGTGACAGTATAAAGTGAGACCATAAAAAGTAAAGCTGTGCTCATATGGCTTCCTGACACCTACATAACTTTGACATACACCTACATAAACATTTATAAAGGCTTATTCCAATAGATGTCATCTGTCATGAGAGATCTGTGTCAGGCGACATCAAATTTTACTGCTATTAAGTTTACATTTTCATTTGTTTGACATATCATAGCACATTGTAACAACTGGCTATATAACTCAGCTTAAATCACAGTGCACATAATGCGGATGACGTGACTACATCTCATGAATGGTAAAATCCAACTTTACCCATCAGCCCCAGAAAATGCTCATGTTTTGCTCAACCAGTCTGACTTGGCAAGCTGTGTCATATTATCAGCATGTCACTGTGAGATACACTGAGCTGTGCTTGTCACTCCATCCCAGAAAGTGTCATTACACAGCTGGATTAAAAGCACATATTTACATGGAGAAAACTCTACAATCAAGTGCCACAATCATAGCTTGATCTTTTCTGACACTCACAGCTAGAGATTAATAGAAACCCCAAAAAAACAAAAGTCAAAGCTTTAACTCACCTCCTAAACAAGCATGTTTTTGACGCATGACGATGCACACTTGGCATCATCTGAATTCCCCATAAAGCATTTAGTGCTCACTGTTTGGCCATTACATCCTGCGTGTTGTGAAGGCTGTTACCTATATCATGTTCTTCTTGTTTCTACTCACAGAATCCCTTAAATGCCAGTCAAACAGACATTCCATCTTAGCACACTCGTTTACAGAACAATGCAATTCCACGTTACTTCACATAATTGTGTGAACTAACGTTGCATATATAAACAGTTTAGTTTCATTACCGGTATGTCTGGTTAACCCTGGTAACCTTGTAGAGGACACTGGTAGGTTAGTCAGAGCTAGAACCTGCAAACCTGAAAGGTGATACAGCTTCATTCGACAAATAAGTTTTTGTTCTTCAGTGCCTAAAATAAAGTTATATCATTTTACACAGGAACCTAAACCTGTTACCTGAACCCTTTAAAATGCCAGGATTATCACATAAACCAGGACTTAATATTCAGTAACTGTAGGGACTCCAATGCAAAGTGGTTGAGTTATTCTTATTATAGCAGTGTGTAGTGACACTTTGGGCCTATTGGTGTGCACTGGACATTTAAGGGGTTAATAATTTTAAAGGGATATGACAAACACGGATCATAATGTTGAATATGCAGTACACAGCACTCAATATAACCTGAGTATGACATTTTTCAACAGTTTACGTCAGTTCACACTGAGTGGCTGTCCCTCCAAATAAGCTGACCAAAAGAAGGTGCAGGTGAATTAAAACTCTAACTCTAAAACTAAAACTCTCATTTGGAGATTTTGAACATTTTGCTTGTAGATTTAATTGCTCCATTTTAAAGATTTGGCACTACTCCATACCTGAAGACACTTTTAGAAAGTCCTATTTCTGAGGTTCAGGCATGTTCTGTAGAAGCAGGGTTGAAATTGTCACTGTTGTGCAAAAATCTGCATTTATGTTTCTATTTTTTACTTTTGAAAACTCCAAATGGTCCAAAACTATTGTTTTGAAAAAATGGTATGTTGCCTTTCAAAGTTAAAAATGTGTCCTTCTTCTTTAAAGTCATTAGGATATTAGGATGTATTCTGATAGCGATAAAATATTTTATGTTCTCCAGGAAGAAAGATGGGCATTGCTCTAGCATTTGAGAAACCTTAAACTTGATGAACCCTCACTATTGACAGATGATTCTCCCAATTACGTCATTATAAACTGAAGAACACACTCCTTAGCTTTATGCTGGGGTAACTGTGCTTTCACTGGGAGTGATGAGGGGAGTGTTCATGGCATGTGTCAGCAGCTTCATCCCCCTGTGCTGCTTGGCTGTGTTTGCGTGAATGGCTGCGGTGGGGAGCGCACAGATGGACGACCAGACCGCAGTAACTTTCATGAAATGGTGGTTTGGTGTGGGGAGGTTGGAGTTTTAGTCAAAGCCTGAGTTGGTCACCATGCTTGGAGTCTGGCTCCAATGAGCTTGGCACTGTAAACTGATTGGCACTGATTGCTCCGAAAACAATGACAAAAAAAAAAAAAAGACGTTAACAATAAACAACAAAACAAACTCAGTGGAGCTGAAGCAGATAAACAAACCATTAAACCAAAGTGAGGGGGTTACAGAGAGGATGCTATGAATACCAATTAATGAAGCACTACCTGGAACATTCTGGAATTGGACAGTGCACAGGAAGACCATGAGACAGGACCAAGATAGAAATGAATGGCTGGAGAAGAACAGATGGAGAAAGAGATGGGGCAGAGTGAGGGACGGAGGTGTCCAAAGCTTATTGAGATGTCCTTCCAGGCCATTTTGTCCCTCTGTTGGCGAGATAATGAAGCCTCGCTGACGGCCCTATGCCACAGATGCAGCTTTCCCAGCATGCAGTTCAGCCGCGCTCTTGCCCAGCATGTGTGAGACTCTGGCAGAGACAGCCCGACAATGATCATCTCCTAATGCCGCAGCCAATCACAGCTATCTGCGCTCGCCCCACTGTCTGATCTTTGGGATCCGCAAGCAAACAGAACGTGGTGTGAGGCGATGTCGCTGCAGTTACGCTGACAGCTGCAATTACTGCCTCAAAATGATCAAATCAATTTAGGTGTGTTTGTCCAGGGCCTGCTGGAGACTTGTGTTTACGTCAGAAAGCGAGGAGAGTGGACAAGCCGAGGCTTACTGGCAGACATGCTGCAGACCCTCGCCAACCTGCGCTACTACAACTTTTTTCACCTCATTTCTGACAGACAGATAAGCTTGGGAAATAGCAGCGAATAAATTATTTGGCCTAGGTGTGTGTGCTGTGATGTGAGTGAATTACTTGTGAAATCTTTAGGCCCGGTGTTATTTGAGGGGGCATGGGGAGCAAAACAGCCAAAGCTGCAATATTATGTCACCTAAAGAACTATGACTAAGAATTAGAAATGGGTGAAAGAAACCCTTTCTTAACTTTTGGTGTAATCAAAATTGAAGACTACATATTGAAATTCAAATATGATAGTAACTTTAAACAGAAAATGTGTTTCAGAATTACAAGAATATAAACAATAAATATAACAACAGCAACAGATGAAAATGGATATAAATCATTTCAACAGCACATTTGCATAAACACACCTAAGTAAGGGCCAGATTAAAATCTTTTGGTGTCCCTGTACACTACAACTACAGTTCCTAATCCAAACAAATCCACTGAAAAAAACCTAAGAATGTTTGTTAGAAAGTTGGTGAACACTTTATGCCATGCACCTGCCCACCAGGCCCCATGGACAGCTGCAAGAGCCGGAGAATCCCGAACAATGCAGAGGTATGCGAGTGACGGCGGGAGGAGGATGTCAGCCAACAGAAAGAGGTCAACAGTAACCACAAGAGGCATGAAGGTGCACCACAAGTTGCAAACTTTGCCGCCCAGGTCCTGCCACCTCATGTTCGATCCAAGCAAATGGAGAGGAATAACATATATGTAGTGAAGCAGCCTCGCTGTGAAACAGTTTGGGACTCATGTCCTGCCTTCATGCCTCTCATGGCCATCATCTTCATCTTCCCCGCTCTGGTGGCTGACATCTTCCTCCTGCTCTCAATAACATCCCATTATATTTGTGCCCTGCCTTTCTGCCAGCTCGGACTGTCATCGGGGCCCAGGGGCATAGTACACACTTGTTCAATTGATTCTTTACAAAATATGTAAATTGAGCGGGAGTTAATTCCTCAGCTGAAGCCTCATCAAGACTGGTCAGGTATCACTATAAAATGGCATAAAAAGATACTACTAACCACCAGTGACCATTGTGAATGTGTGTAAACAGATTTAAAGTAAACTGACTCATTCAAAAAAGTGTTAGGTTAACAAATTAATATGATTTAAAACTGCAACCTTTTGCTTTCCAAGGGCATTTCATGGGCATCACCTAGGCCACCGATAGGTTAATATGCCCAAAGTTTGGTTTCCACAATACACTATATTGACAAAAGTATTCATTCGTCTGCCTTCACACACATATGAACTTGAGTGACATGCCATTCTTAATTCATAGGACTTAATGATGTCAGCCCACCCATTGCAGCTATAACAGCTTCAACTCTTCTGAGAAACCTTTCCACAAGGTTTAGGAGTGTGTTTATGGGAATTTTTGACCGTTCTTCCAGAAGTTCATTTGCAAAGTCAAACACTGATGTTGGGCGAGAAGGCCTGGCTCGCACCCTAATTCATCCCAAAGGTGTTCAGTCGGGTTGCAGTTAGACAAGTACTGTTCCCCTGGCAACCGTCAAACCCAGACTCGTCCATCAGCTTTCCCAATGGAGATGTGATTCATCACTCCAGAGAACACATCTCCACTGCTGTATAGTCCAGTGCAGGAGCTTTACACCACTGCATTCAATGCTTTGTATTGCGCTTGGTGATGTAAGGCTTAAATGCAGCTGCTCGACCATAGAAACCCATTCCATGAAGCTCTCTACGCTGTTCTTCAGCTAATCTGAAGGCCACACGAAGTTTGGAGATCTGTAGCGATTGACTCTGCAGAAAGTTGGTGACCAGCGCTTCAACATTTGCTGACCCCACTCTGTCATTATACGTGGCCGACCACTTTGTGGCTGAGTTGCTGTCACATCTAAGGTGGAATATTTAGTAGCGAGAAAATTTCATGACTGTACTTGTTACACAGGTGTCATCCTATCACGGTACTGCTCTGGAATTCATTCAGCTCCTGAGAGCAACCTATTCTTTCACAAATGTTTGAAGAAGCAGTCTGCATGCCTAGGTGTTTGGTTTTATACACCTGTGGCCATGGAAGTGATTGGAACACCTGAATTTAACGATTTGGATGCGTGAGTGAATACTTTTGGCAATATAGTGTATGTGCTCTATAATACAGACCTACACAACTCCCAGTCATAACTTTGCTTAAAGAAAATATGAAGAAAAGTAAAATTTGCTGCACAAAAAAGCTGCTAAATTTAGATCCATCAATTATAAATTCAGCAATAGCCTATGGATATTAGGCTACTTAACTCCCCACTGTGCTGTAATAATGATAATGCTTGAAGAAAGACAGCTGTAATGATGTGTTATAAAAACAGATAAGGCTATACTGCCGGCTGCTCACTGAATGAAGGTAGTTTTGTCCTTCAGTAATTTCTTGTGCCACATTTCCCTAATTAATCCCGCTTTTCTCTACATGCAGAACCAACGATTTAATTTTGTAATCTTCAGGACTTCCATCCAGGAACTCTTACATTTAATTTCTCATCCTTATTCTGAAGGATCTTAAAGATGTTTTTGGGATTTAGAGACCTCTCTGGTGGACATCTGTAATTGCATGCAATTTGCAGAAGAATATTTTATAACATGGATTGTGTTCGTACAACTTCAGCGAGAGGAAGAATCTAACGAGTGTGAGCATGTTGGAAGAGAATTTAAAGAGAACACATTCAAAACTTGTAAAAAGCTGTAAAAAATGTCTCTAAGATGAACGTATAAAATGACCACGAGTTGGACCTTCTTTTTGAGTCTGTATGGGAAGACGCATGACATGATGACATGGACCAAAAACCTCTCGCAAAATCAGCATTTTTCAGCTTTTTTTTTTCATTTAAAAGAGATTTTTGCCATAATATGTCTGTAAAATGCTACTACATATGCCTTGTGTTTTCTTGGTTAAACCATGAAACAGCTAGATGACATTACTTAGTTCTATACAATCTTTTCTTGGGAGTGTAACATCATAATGATAAAAATAAAAACAAAAAAAAACATTTGAATTCTAACACCATCCAAATGCTAGATTGTTTGCTTAAAAATATGCAAATACATGCATTTTTTATTAGATTACATCTCATTAGCATATCCAAATGTAATTTTTGGAAAACTTTAAACACTAAAAATACTTCTAAAAATATCAGTCACTGGCAGTTGAACTGCTGATGTATTTGGTCACCTAGTGTCTCACTTACCAGTGACTGCAAAATCCTGGATGAGCAACTAGATTCTGGATTCATATCTCAGATCTCTGCTGTAAGCCAGCACAAAACTGTACTATTATGTTTTTTTTTTACCTCTGCAGGTTCATTTTTGACAGGCAGATGTGCTCTTGAGGAACCAGCCAATATAAAAGATTTGGCTGCTTAATATGAGAAGACCAACACCTTAACTTGCAGTGTTGCTGTTGAGTAACCACTCTGAATTATTCAGTAACTGTTAAGAAAGTCTTTAAGAGAGTGAAGAAAGAAATGTGGGTTCCTTAGAGTTTATGGGGTTAAATCTTTATCTTGGATCCATCAACAAGAGCGCTCTTCAAAAAAAAACCTTTATTACATTCCGAATAATGACAGGTCTGTTTAAAAGTTAGATTTGGGAAATGGGCGATTATCTCATCAGGGTACATCAATAGGAGATGGTTAATTCATCAGGCGGCTAAATCAATGCAGTATATTAGCTTTATGAGGCACGACAGGATAGAATTGGCTGTTGTAAAGGTTGTGGAGAGAAATAAAGCAAGACAGATGGATCATTCACAGCGGCTTCATTTGACTGACAGGATCATGAGCAGGCAAAAGTGGAACAGAGGGATTGAGGAGAAAAACTGGACGTTAAGTGTCTTCACAATAAATCACCCACACAAACCCCCCCAACACCCAGGTGGAGTGTCAGAGACGGAAGTCTAAGGACTAAGCTTCCAGAAGGAAATTGATTTTCGTGTTTTTTTTTGTGTTGTTTTTTTTTATATCCGGCTGGTTTGGGCCTTGGTGGCTTGGTGGCACAGTGGAGGAGGTTTTTTTTTTTTTTTTTTGCTAATCAGGCGGCTAGGTAAACAGCGTGCAAGACTGACAGCCTCAGCTTGGGGAATATAATCGACGTGGCTTAAGGGCTCAGGCTTTTCAGACGATACAATTTGCGGAGAGCAATGGTGTAAATCACAATTAAATCTGAGAGCGTGGAGGCCCGGCTACGCCCCACTTCAGGGAGCCTAGGCCCATGCTTGGAATATATTGATGGGATTTTAAAGGGGGGCGGGTGCATTTGGGAGGGGCTCTGGCTTGTGGGGAGAAAAAAAAAATGAACAGGGATGACTGCCAAACTTCTGTTTCCCCTGGCAACGGACCCACGGAGGCGAGAAGAGGTACTCGAGGCTGGCGCGGCTAAAAGTGTTTAATGACGGGGTTTCCATCATTCCGGGGAAAATCAGAGCGATGCCCACTTCAGTTTGCCTCAGAGGTGACGGCCGAGTGCCATGTCATGCTGCCAGAGGATGCTGCGAGAATAAATTGGGTTGGCATCGCAGCCTACGTCAAAAGCTCTGCACTGTTGTGTATTTGGATGTATTGCAATGTCAGTAGATACCAGTAGGTCTAGGTGTCCCGGTCTAGCTGTGACAGGACGGCCTGTTATTTCTGCATAGGATGACGTTTAGCAACTGTTGGGATGAGATGATATCAGCTACAGAGCATGTCAGAGGAATTCAGGAATGTGTTCTGCTTTACCTTACTAAGCAGTAAGAGTCAAGAGGTAATGCACTGCCTTCAAACATTTGAAGACATCTGGCTTTTTTAAATACTTTTAATATAGTTGAGCATTTGTCTTTACTAGTTTGTGGTACCTTAACATTACAAAGACTAAGCAGGTTTGTTTTGAGGTATACACTATCATTGTGACTATATTTGAAAAAAGGCCAAAGCCTGCAAATTTTATCCCCCTGGTGTGATGTCAACACTCATCAGCACTCATTTCATTCAGGTGTTTAAATCACCTTTATTCTTACCTTTAAGAACAGTTGGAATAGAAAATGAACAAATTACTATTTAGACAAAACCTGCCACCTTTGTGACTTGTCCACTTGGCCTCATGTCCCCTTGGGGTAATTACTGGCACCATCTTAAGGGCCGTCCTTAAAGGGCAAGTAACTGAATGAACACAAGTGTCAACATCAGCAGCAGAACTTGCTGACACACATATTTTTTCAAACCCAAAAATAACAAAATTCATCACACGCTAAAGGCTTTATGGTTAACAAAAATAATAAGAAACATACTACACCCTACACCAATTTATGTCCAGACAAACCAGTTATTTACAAATACTATACATTGTACATAACTCTACATTGTGCTTCTCAAAATGGCTTTCTGCATTGCAAAAGGCTAATCTGCTGAGCGTGAGAGCAAGTCAGCAGGTCCTAAAGGTCCTAAGAGGTCCTAAAACAGAGCCCTGTGGAAAACCATACTTTACTTTTGTAAGAACAGGTAATTTGCCTTTTACTTTCACAATCAGACATGTAGGATCTGTACCAAGAAATTCCATTTCAGTAATTTGATCTTTGCTGTCCTTCCAGTTCAAGCAAGAGTCAAAAACTGAAAGACCAAACAAAGAACACAGCTCAGAACTGAGCAAAAAGAACTATGAGACTTTTAAAGTGAGGTCAAACTGAGGGAAATATATGCTGAAGTGAATACAGAGTAACTAGGGTCAAGCCAAAGTTGTCCAAACCCAGATCAGAGAGTCCATCTGAAGCCTTCCCAGATGGGAGACACCATGAGTTTGTTTGACCAAATGGTGCCCAGCTCTGTACAGCCACTGGTACATCATGATGACATTTGCCATTGTAATCAAACCAAGGTGGCTGCTGTTTTTTTCTTCAAAACCAGGTGCTGCCGTTGCTATTCATCCTGTGAGACTAGCTGAGAGATAGCTTGATGATGGCAGAGTCTAGTGGGCGAAAGAACCCATGTGTGCATGTTGTGAATACAACACATTTCCTCTTAAAATGTGTTGTTTATATTTTTTAAAGAATGTTACATGTTATGTGAATGCTGCCGGCTCATGTGGGATGCTGCCGATAAAACTATTCGGCTTAATAATTCTCTTCTCAGCTCCTAATGCAAAGAAACATCATCACCTTTCTCTGCTAGCTGGCTAGTTGGCATGCTAAAGGCTACATGAATAACAAAAACAGCCAGAAACACACTACACCATGGCTCTACACCAAGTTTATATCTGGACAAACCAATCATACAAAAATGCTCAGTGAGGCAAAATCTGCTGATGGCTTGCCCATTATCTCACTGAGGCTAACCTAGCAATGGCTAGCCAATTAGCTCACTGAAGCTAACTTGTTGATGGCTAGCCAATTAGTTCACTGAGGCTAACCTGCTGAGCCAGGTATAGGAATGAGAGCTGGATTGGGCTTCATATAGCCAAAAACTGATTGAGAAATATTTCTCCTTTGGATCAGATTGGGATATCCATATCGAAAGTATTAGCAAATAATGAGTTGTTTGGGTATTTTTTCATAAAAAAGTTGAAGTTAAAAAACCAAACATTTCCAAACATCTGATGACCAGTGAAAGTGTCACTCTTTAATGGAAGTCACCTATTGCATTAGACAAATTAATTAAAATGATTGAGTCTCAAATCAAATGACAAAAAGAATGAAGTCGGTAGACAGACAAGCTTCTGATGCTATTTTCTCCCTTGTCTGACAGATTTAAAATCCCATTACCCCTGCATTGTCTCCTTGCACAGGGGAAAGAAGTAGTTTTGATTGAAAGTTGACCGTGGGTCGAGGGACACTAATAGGCTTTGAAGTGCCGCTGTGTATAATTGTGTCCCTACCGAATAAACAGGCAGCTAAGTACACATAATTGAATCCACCAACACTCTCCACATACTGAATATTTCATTACGGGCCGAGAGTGGAGTGCAGGGGGCTGGCGTCACCGGTGACTGACACATTCCTGTTCATCCATTATACAGCGTGTTCTACTTAGGGCCGGCGCTTCACCAGCACACAGAATACCAATCCGCATGCTTTCCTTTTTAATAACTTCCGTTTGATAATCATGCTTGATCAGGCCGAGGCATTTAGACCTGTCGGTGACTCATTAAATTGAGATGAAAACAAGTTCAAGCCCTGTTTGACATCTAGGATACCTGGAAGTTTGACTGCTGCATTCAGAGTGGCTGAAGAGGGAGAATAATAAACTCAGTTTGGACAACAGGGACTGGTACGTACAGCTTAGAGAGAAATGACATGCATGTTATTTGTAATAGTGCTTTGCTTAATGATAGGCAGTGACACTCTGCTGTCTACGTTTTAGAAAGTCCTGTCTTGTGCTACCACTCACTGGCCACTTTATTGGGAATACCCGCCTTCTACTTCCACTCACTGGCCACTTAATTGGAAACACCTACCTTGTGCTTCTACTCACTGGCCACTTTATTGGAAACCCCTACAATCTATTTTCTTTGCCTGGTCACTTTATTAGAAACCTCTACCTTGTGCTTCCACTCACTGGCCACTTTTTTAGAAATTCTACTTTGTACTTCAACTCAGTGGTTATGTTATTAGAAACACCCACCTTCTACTTCACCATGCTGGCCACTATACTGGAGACTCATCCATCCATCCATTTTCTAAGCCGCTTCTCCCTCAGGGTTGCAGGTGGGTGCTGGAGCCTATCCCAGCGGTCATCGGATGGAAGGCAGGATACACCCTGGACAGGTCACCAGTCCATTGCAGGGCAGACAGACAGACCGACACTCACACACTCACACCCAGGGGCAATTTAGCATGTCTAATCGGACTAACTGCATGTCTTTGGACTGTGGGAGGAAACCGGAGAACCTGGAGGAAACCCATGCAGACACGGGGAGAACATGCAAACTCCACACAAAGAGGACCCCGGTCACCCAGCCGGGGAATCGAACCCACGCCCCCCCTCCCTTGTACTTCCATTCAGTATTCATTTTATGGTCACTTGAAGTCCATCTACTTTATAGAGCCACTAAATAGGTCTGGAGTTAAAACTGTATACCTTCTGTTGTCTTGTCTTGTCTTACCCATTCACTGCTAGCTTAAAAGTCATCTGCAAATCAAAACTATTCAGCTATGAGCAGCTCTGTGGCAGTTTCTAATAAAGTGTCTGAATGCTAAGTTAGCACATTAAATGAATGCAGTGTGTTTGACTGATTAAACTCTGCTGAAAATGTATGGCGATGGGAAGTCTGTGCAGTAGACAAAAAGGATTTTTCCTTAAGCACATAAAACAATGCTGGGCTGATCTGTTGGGAAAGACATTGTTTTGTGGCAGAAACAGAGAGCGCTGGTTTTTAATGGAATCGTTTTGACGCCTCTCAATTTGGCCAAGGGTCCCTCTCTTCTTTTTAAACCATCTAACAAAACAGTTTAAAGATGGTTGTTATTTCTGAGTGAGAGTGGCACGGCGCTTTGATTTATTTGGCTCTAGTCCCTTGGATAAAGTGTGAAGGCCTGATGCCTCCCCCCTGTCTGCTCTCTCTCCTAATGAGCTGTAGCGCTTTGTTCCGAAAAGACGGAAAGAAAGAGGGTGAAAGAGCAGGAAAGAGAAGCGGAAAACAGGCACGACTATACATGAGGAGAGAAGTAGAGAGGAATACAGAGAAAGAGAGAGGGAGAGAGAGAGATGCTGATGCCACACTGATGCAATGTGTATTTATGAAGCCAGAGAGAATGAAGTTAAAAAAAAAAAAACACAGTTTTCGGTGAGCGTTTGAAGTTAGCCCCACCGGCACAAGTGCAAAGTCCATGAGTGCACAGAGAGAATGAAATCAATTAAAAAAAAAAAAACGGGTTACGATTAGAGGAAGTTTAGCTTCAGAAATGTGATATCATGTATAATTTGTCCTCCCACATGTTTACCCCCGGCTAAGCAGATTTCTATTCGGCACACGTTTGATTGTTATATGAACGTAATGAACGGAAAGACATGAGTTGCTGAAGGATTTATTGTACATTCCATTAAAACTGCACTGAGTCAGTGAATCAAAAACGGCTGCAGTTTGCCTTTCATTTGTACTGGATTTTGGAGGATGAAATGTATTCCTTTAAATGTGTGGCAGTGCTGGCAGGTTGCCTGCACTCTGAAAGTGGTTAAAACCCAATAGATGGATTGAATCTTCAAATATGAAGAAATTTCATTTTCAGAAAGAGATGGCTAAACTGGCAGATTGTGCTTAAATTTTGAAACGTTGGAAATGCAATCCTTTAGCCTGAAATTGACGCCGGGTAAAAACTCATGTCTCAAACTGACGGTGTTTGTTATAACCACCCACATAAGTTGGTGGTAAAGTGAGACTTGGCTACTGGACCAGCAAACACATCTGACACCAAATATTTCTATTACTCACATCTACCCGGTCTACTAAGAAATTAATGCATCAATGAATACACTTATCAAAATATAAACGTATTGTTTCAAAAAGTGTTGTCCAATGTTTTCATGTCACTACCAAAACATCTGGTCTGCAGATGGCGTATTATATTAGCCACGCCCCTCTTGTTTGGAGCAGGAAGTGCAGCTGCATCGCGGTCCCTTGTGGCCACATGGTGAGCAGTTGGTTCTTATTGTTTTTGAAGTAAATGTGTCCAGAAATCTAAAATATTAAGTCATTGCCGAAACACATTTTTCCTCAATTTATTAAACTTTGTTATAATTTAAAATGTGACAATGTTATAAATATAAAAAATGTTCAAAGCTGTTTGTGCATCATGTACTGGATGTGTTTTTGAGCTTGAAATGAGCTAAATTGTCACCACTGAAACATTTGGTAAAGTTTGGGTAATGTTATGATTGCTTTAGCAGTGACAAAATGGAATGTGCAATAATTAGTTCTAATAAAAGCCCATTGGATGTCATATTATATCAATGTGCTTGGAATAACGAACTTGTAAGAATAGGTTTTACATTTTTTATAAAGACAAATAAGGGAAGATTTAGATTTATCATGATTGTAATTTTTGAAATACAATAAAAAATAAAAATGTACTTTATAGATTCACTCATAGCAGCCCATATGCACAATATATCAGTCCCCCTCTGCAACATTCATCCTTGGTCAGTTTCTGACCACAGAACTGCTGTTGTCCAGATTTTTTGGTTGGTGGACCATTTTCAGTTCTCAACACAGCAGTTTCTAATGAAGTGGCCAGCTAGTGAATGTCTGTCATGTACCTTAGATGGATCATAAGGGGATACTAAATAGGAAATGTTTATTTTAAATCACTCTTTATTCATTGGTTCAGAACACACAGAAAGTTTTCTTTCTGGAATTTCATTCTGTTTTACCCCAGGATGTGACATTTCATGGCTGCCAGAGAGGAAATGGGTGAAAGAGAGTCAGCTGTGATTTTCTAGCTGAGTGAGTTCCATAACGATTAAGAGGTGATGTTTCCTTTTTTTGGAAAGAGGGGATATTACGTGTATGATGCTCACGGAGCTGTTGACAGGTGATGTATTTGGTGTGAGATTATGTCCTGTGGCACCTGGATAATCTTGCATTAGAGGTGATTAAACTCACAGGGGTCCTCTTTGTTCCCCCGACAGGTGCCCGTGTCACACCTGATGAGTTTCGGAGAAAAATGCAGTGAGCCAGCAGGTCCGTTTTCTTCAGCACAAAACCAGGCCGGGGTTCTTTTCTGAGCACATGTGAGTGAAAATGAAATTAGCGGGATGTGCCGGAAGCCTGCAGTGTCTCTGAGACTCGTAGAGGGCAGGGACTTTTGTGATGTTTATCCGCTTAGGAAGCAGATCTTTTCTGGCTTGTCTTTACTCAATTTGCACTCAGTTAACCTCCTTAAAAACTCCAGGATTATTATTCTGTTATTAATGATCTGAACGTGGTGGTTGACGTTTGCACTGTGTCCTAGTATCCATAGATGTCAGTGATGATGAGCACACCTGCACTGTTTTCAAAGACATTACTTCCAAAGAAGAGCTGAACATGAACTGGAGTCTTTATTTATTAATTTATTAACTTGATTCAAACATCTAGAGAATTTTACATCAATATTATATGTACAATTATTGCCAAAGCTAAAAAAAATCATTAAAAATGAAAAAAGAAAAATTAGAAGTTGTAGAAGGTGTAATGGGTCCATGCAACAGAATTGGGTTCAATTCCTCGCTCAGGCAGGCACACTCGTTGTTCAGATAAGAGCTCTTGAGCAACATACCTAACGCTACATGCACCTAAGCTGCTCTAGATCTAGCCATAACTAAGATCAAAGTTATATTGAGGTCTATTTTCCAGAAATGTGTCCTACATCTCATAGTAAATAAATTAATGGGCAAATGGGCAAAATCGTAAGTTTTGTCTTTTCTCCTTTTTTACCCAAATCATGGCTCTTTTTTACCCATCCATAACTATTATGCTCCATTTCCTTTCATTTATTCCTTCCCCATCCCTCATATTTTCCCTGAACTGCTATAGTGTGTTATACATAGGTAACAGTACAGCTGTGCTTGTAGTCTAAACTGAGCAGTTACTGGAGCTAGACTAAAGCATGCTAATTTAGCTAACAACATTGCAAGCAGTTCTAACAAAAAAATATAATACAGGGTTTTAATTTTACTGTCTTAATATGTTAACTGCACTCATAAACATCATAGCAGTGTTATATATTAGCCTATAGCAGGAGTGTTGCATGCTTGAACATCTCAAGAAGTCAAAGCTATTGTGGTGCTCAGGGCAGTTTAGCATCTCATACAAAGACAATAAAGGGGACAGTCAAGTCTATGGCCAAACCACAGCTGTACCAAAGTCAGCTGGAATCAGTCACAGCTCATTGGGTAGTTCCTTCTACTTTTTGGAATTGGAAAGATGGTTCTAAGAAAAACATCCATCCATCCATCCATCCATCCATCCATCCATCCATCCATCCATCCATCCATTTTCTAAGCCGCTTCTCCGTCAGGGTCGCGGGGGGGTGCTGGAGCCTATCCCAGCAGTCTTCGGGCGGAAGGCAGGATACACCCTAGACAGGTCGCCAGTCCATCGCAGGGCTAAGAAAAAAGAAAAAAAAAAGAAAAACATGTAATTTGCATAGAACATGTACATTATACATAGGTTCTTTAAGAGGTTCTTCACATTAGCACAGCTCATTTACAAAAGTACACTGAAAGGTTCTGTAGCAAACCAAATGTGGTTCTCCTATAGCACCACTCCAACCAACCTATTTTTGATTCAATTTAGCACTTTTTACAGTTTGTAGTATTTTGTCTTGCACATATGGTGAATTTAACATGATCTTTCATTAAAACTGTTGCATAATTTTATTTCGTATGTGAATGGGGTGTTGAGCCCACAGACTAAGGCAAATTAAAACAATCAAAATCAGAATTTTCAACAGGACATCTTGAAATTTGGAAATCACCACAACTATCAAGACTACAAAAAAGACCTAATGATTTCTGGGAATTAAAAAACAGATGTCTGGAAACTAGATGAATTACAATGATTATAGTCATCATACTTAATGTTATTTAAACTAAGCAGCTTGGCTCTTATTACATTATTAAGATTTGTTAGGAAACAAAAGGGTTAACATTTATTGCTGAGCAGAACAACTGCCCATCCTTTGTGGTCTGATGCTGCTCCATTATCTGCCATAATTGGGTGCCTCCTGCTTGTTACTTTCTGGACCCGTTTGACCACCATGGAGCCTCCTGCCATCCAATACTGTGGAGAAAGCTTCACCTGCACGAACTGACCCTCTTAATGATGCTGCTGCATGCATAGACATCACTTGAAACTGCCTTACAATACACTGAGCTCTTCTCAAATTTATATTAACAGATCATCATTACAGACAGTGACTGATGTTCATGATTCTCTGTGACAGTCTTCTAACAGCAGTCACTGGTTTTCACTGGTAACACTGACTTGTTAATGCAAAGTTCTTGTAATTATTTCATGCAGTAGCATTCTGTGATGGAGCTTTTAGAGACATTTTGTGCATATTACTGTCACTGTAAACAATGCAGACTCAGTAAGTTCCCATATAACAGCATTTCCCATTAAACCACTCTTAATGACTTTATTTACTGCTTAAGATAATTAAGTAGAAAGCATAAAAAATCATATCCAATATCTTACAAGATCGATTGATCTTGTAAGATATTGGATATGATTTTTTATGCTATCTATCTATCCATCCATCTATATATCATATATATATATATATATATATATATATATATATATATATATATATATCAAGATAGCTAGCTATATAGATAGATATTTACAGTCTAAAGTGACAGTGAAATTGTCCATATATAGATAGATTTCTTATGGTTCACTAGCAAAAATTAGCATTACACTTTTTTTGTGTGTGTCTTTTTGACCATATTGACGTTTAAAACCTAAACCGAAAGCCTAGCTCTAACAGTCTAACAGTCCAATGTCAGCACTGCACCACACTGTGTTTCTGATGCAGAAAGAAGAAGTAAAGACCTCTTAAAACTACATCTGTTTACCACCATAACAGTGAAAGCACGGACTTGCATGACCAAGGGCTTGGAGGTCACTGCTCAGATGGCAATGCAAATTTAATGTATTTTATAAGGGATACAGTCCGTACGAAAGCCAAGCACATCCGACCCAAACAGAAGTACGATCTGTCAGAAAGAAAAGCCAGGAAAACAAAGCGTGCGTTCAGATGCTAGCTCGAACTCTGACCTCTATCAGTGCACACTGTGCTGCTGGCAGCTGGTGCGTTTGACTCTCTAATTTAGTTTCAGGTTTTGTCCGCTGTCCTCTGCATTCTGTTGGTGTGCAGGTGCACTGAATTCTATATTATCCTCTCACTTATTTCACATTCCTAACCAACTCACACATATTTAGTGACATTCTCCATCCATAGGCACAGCAGAACTTTCAGGAAGTTTAACCTTTTCGGAGTTGTGAAAGGCACCTCCACAGCCGGTGGCAAAACATATTTAAATTTGGACAGATGGAATTTGTTTCTCTCTTTTTTTCCCCTCTTTTTTTATCACACCTCCTCTCTTTTCTTGATCTATTAGTCATGCATGTGGGGGGAAAGGAAAGGGGGGTGTGTGGTTGTTGGCAAAAAGACAAAAGTGCCAGAAGTTTCCTTTCTGAATGTGTCTTAAATAAAGGGCATTGCAGAAGGCCGCATGGGCATTGCATACGAATTAAACATAATTAAGCTTCCTTTTTTGGTGGAGCGGAAAGCGCTTGCTCTTTGCTCTGGTGCAGGCTTGCAAAGCTCCTGCTGAAGCAGCTTGGAGTCTGTATTAGAAGGCAGGCACTTCATGTTCTGTCTATCTACTGAGTCATTTTCTTTCTTTCTTTCTTTCTTTCTTTTTGGGACAGGAAGGGTCCATGCCGTTTCTCTATGAGAGCTTTTAGCTGGCCTCAAGGGGTCCTTAACTGTTATTTTCTAACCTGCAGGAGAGCGCCACAGATTACAGATGTCTTCTTGGAATTTAATGTCTCAGGGGGCTTAACCCTTGATGGCCACAGTGTCATTTTTATACTGTGGAACAATTTAGCCCTACTTTCACTTATGATGGAAAGCCCACAGGAGACAAAGTGCTTTCCTGACTTGCTGAGGATGATTCAAAAACTAGGTCTCAGATGAGTCCCATAAAGCTGCCATTAATAATACCTTAAAATCAGTGATGAACCATGAATAGTACAACTACTAGTCTACTTGACCTTCAGTTTGGGCCAAACCCCCCCCCAAAAATAACATTATCCTAACAGGATTCTAGAACACTTTGTGCACAATTATTAGGCAAGTCTTACTTTTGAGGATTATTTTTATTAATGACCAACTATAGAGCTCTCGGTTAATCCAAAATGTTAATAAACCTCAAACATGAATTTTTAAGAAAAATAGTGAAGTTTTGTTTTTCTTAGGAGAATATCTATATGTGCACATTTATTGGGCAACGATAATGGTGCAGAATTATTACGCAGCTAAATGAAAAACAGACATTTTCCCATCTCATTTTTTTATTTTCATCTGTTCAAGTGAGAATTATAAACAAACAACTCAAAGCTTTCCAATAAACGTTTCTGAGAAAAAAAAAAAAAAAAAAAGTGACCAATATAGCCACCCTTCTTTTCAATAACAGTGATAAGCCTTCCATTCATGGAGTCTGTCAGTTTCTTGATCAACTTTTCATGCAGCAGCAACCACAGCCTCCCAGACCCTGTTCAGAGAGCTGTACTGTTTTCCTTCACTGTAAATCTCCCGTTTAAGAATTGCCCACAAGTTCACAATTGGGTTCAGGTCAGGTGAGGAAGGGGGCCATGTCATAAGTTTTTCATCTTTAATGCCTTTACTGGCGAGCCATGCAGAGGAGTACTTGGATGCATGTGATGGAGCATTGTCCTGCATAAAAATCATTGTCCGTCAAGAGTCTCATTTAATCAGTCCATAAAATCTGTCTTCAGATTCTTCTTGGACCCGTCTAGACACTTCAGCTTATGTGTCTTGTTCAGTGGTGGTCGGGTTTCAGCCTTCCTTACCGTGGCCGTGTCTCTGAGCGCTGAACATCTTGTACTTCTTGATACTCCAGCTAGGTTGCAGTTCTGGAATATGACAGAACTGGAAGATAATGGGTTCCTGGTAGCTTCACGCTTGATTCTTCTCAAATCCTTGGCAGTTATTTTGCGTCTTTTTTTCTCAACACGTTTCTTGCGACCCTGTTGACTATTTGCAACAAAACGTTTGATAGTTCTGTGATCACGCCCCAATATCTTAGCAATTTCAAGAGTTCTGCATCCGTCTGAGAGACTTTTGGTAATTTTGAACTTTTCAGAGTCAATTCAGTCTATTTTTTGGCCCATTTTGCCTAAAGAAAAAAGCTGCCTAATAATTATGCACACCTTGATATAGGGTGTTGACCTCCTTAGGCCACACCCTCCCTCATTACACAGATACACATCACCTGCTATGCTTAAATCCATTAAGCATTCAAGTTTATCCAGCTTGGAGTTAGAAAATATGCCTAAAAATGATAATATGGTCAAAATACTCACTTGCCTAATAATTGTGCACACAGTGTAGTATGTTAATCATAAGCTAATGGTCACGTTAAAGTTTTTACCCCATTCTAGATTAAAAATTTACATTTGAAGCTTATAAAACACATCCCATGTTTTATTTGAAGCTCAGAACAAACATTAGAGCTTCACTGTGTATGTTATGGGGATTTGGAGGCCTCTCTAGTGGAAATGTATAATTGCATGCGACAAGCAGAAGAACATGCAAGTTCTCCGCTGCTGTTTTCCATTTCTAATAACTGACAAAGGCATTGGTCAGGTTACCATTCGTATTCAGTAACACATCTCGGACTTCCAGAAGGCCTACAGACATTTCTTTTTTCTGACAAAATTAAATTATCGGTAAACCAAATGTAATCAGTTCCTAACGATAATGGTGGTTAATCGGAAAAATTAGGTTTTCTGTTCAGCTCCTGAAGTTTGGCTGCATCTGTCTAAGAAGTTAGTTCCAACCAAAAGTTTGAATTTAAATACAGTTACAAATTTTTTTCACTGAAATCATGAAGCTTTGAGGCTTCCTCACTTCTTTCAGTGGGAATGAGGAGTGAATACAAAGTTGTTGACATTGATTGATCAACTGTAGCTACACCTCTGAGTGCCATATGCAGTCTAATGTTTGCCACTTGTCGTGAACGAAGCATTGCAAAGACATTCAGTTTTGCTGGCTGTGCCGTGTAATATTAGTGCAGATTATTACTTTGCGATCTCTGCACTCTGATGGACAAAATTGATATTTTATTGCTGAGCAATAAAAACTGTTGAGCAAGATGAAAAACATTGTCAAACCGAGCTAACAAGTGGGGCTAAACATACTGAGATAAACTTAATTTAGCATAGCTGGAATATCAAGCTGTCTTTGTTAAATACATCAAACAGTGAAATATTACAAAGGGCCCAACAGGAATGTTTTTTGTAGAGAATGACTACTAAACTGTGGCTTAGTATTTACACCACTTTTCAGACGTTTGCACTACTTTTCAGTTTCTTTATTCAATAATAATATTTTTATTATTGTAAATGTTGAATTAGACAAAATTATGGAACAAAAGACAACTTAAGGTGGCTGTTTCTACTTTCTTTAGCTATGCTAGTATGCATTTGTTCATTTTATTACAGATAGTAGTATGTCATACATTGTTAGAGACCACATAAGCCTATATTTATTTGAGATTACTTACAATTCAACACATTTTGAAGCTTCAACTGCTTGTTAGCTTCTTTAGCCCTGTAGCCGCTGTGCAAAACTAAAGAAGCAAACTTCTACACCCAGCACGCCTTGACTAATTGACTACATTTGGCATAGTTAGAGAAATGAGAAAATTAGATATTTGTCAAGCTTTTTCTTTAAATGATAAGCTAAAGTTTGTCAGGTTTACTTGTCTGTGTAAAAGGCAATATAACGCCTGCATGCATGTTCTAATTGGAAAAGTAGTTTCCTCAACAAATATACAAATTAACCTTTTGCAGTCAAGAGAAAACCAAATAATGATCTTGATGGCTGAAGGTGATCCCAACAGCAGACACAAGCTGCTCGTAGAGATTCCACTCACTGCATGTGAACAAAGAGCCAAGCTGTGCAGTCCATTATAAACACTATTAAACTCAACGTGAGCAAATGTATTCATGAGAAAGCCCGATGATGAGGTGAAGTGTCTCAAAATTCACAAGCCTGATCACGTTCCCAGGGGGATTGGCTGCCAATGAACTTGATTACGGCAACCTTGGACATGCACAACTCGTACGGCTCTCTCTAATGCCCGCTCGCTTTCCTCTCGCCATTTATCCACTGTCCCAGGTCCTGCATGTGAGTCAGCAAGGCTGATAGAGTTTTCAGGCCATGATTCGTCTCTGTTCCTCTGAGCCGTAGCCGATAATCGCGCTCTACACAGAATTTATTGCGCAGCTGGTTGTGAAAACACCCAATTAGAGTTCCTCTCTTCATCGTTCAGTCAAATCAGAGTGCTTGCTGAACCAAAACCCAGCATATGGTGGAGCTATATGAGGGTTTGTTTGTGAGTGTGTGCACATGTGCGAGTGTTAATTGTGTACACATTAACACACCATCAAAATCATCACGTCCTAAGTCAGAGCTCAATCAGTCCCACTAGTGCCTGACAAACATGTACACACAGACCAAAACATTTATATTAAAAATTTCTTCATAACTGCACTTTTCTGTGTTTCGTCATCCATACTTAAATACCCAGATCTATTAATTGTATAAATTACATTTTTTTTTTCATTTCATATATTTCATGTTTTTCATATTATGAGCTGCTAATTCCTAGTTTGAGCCTTTGAACCATCTTTAGTGATGCAAGCTAAAGCCCAGCTGCTGTGTGCTTTATGTTTCTATGATAGAATACATGATCTTGTTCATATACAGCTTTTAAGCGACCTTTAACCCTCTGGGGTCTGAGGGCATTTTCTTTCATTTTTGCATATATATTTAAGTGTGCCTTTAATAGTTCTTGCATATGGTGAAATCCACTTTGGTGGAATCCAGTTATGATTCAAGACAGCCCATTTTACAACTCGGTGGCAAAGCCTAGGAAAGGGTATCGTAACTGTCTATACAATCTCGCCCATCCTATTTGTCATGGGAATGAACCTCCTAATATTGGTTGCTGAGAAGGAAGCCCAGGGTCCAAAACTGGAGTCAGGCATTCGACAGCCCCCAGTAAGAGGTTATATGGACAACCCATGGGGAGTCGAGGTGGGTGCTAACAGCTCTGGACCACATGGCAACATGGGCCAGAATGAAGTTTAAGCCAAAGAAATCCAGATGTATGGTGATCAGGAATGGAAAATTGACCAACAGGTTCAAGCTGTATGTGCAAGGGGAAGTGATCCCATCGATAGGGGAGAATCCAGTCAAGTGCCTCGGAAGGTGGTTTGATGACTCACTTACTGACAAGAACAACATTGCCAGTACAGAAAAGCAGACAGAGGAATGGCTGAGGAGGATAGAAAAATCAGGGCTCCCAGGGAAGTTTAAAGCATGGCTCTATCAACATAGACTGTTGCCAAGACTCATGTGGCTGCTGACTGTGTATAATCACATGTGTAGAAGGACTGGAGAGGAAAATCAATAAGTACCTACAAAAGTGGTTGGGAATCCCTCCAAGCTTCACTGCAGTAGGCCTCTACATAAGATCAGAGCAGCTCCAACTTCCTCTATTATCCGTGGTTGAGGAATTCAGAGTTGCTAAGTGCGGAGTCGTAATGACACAGAGAGACTCCCAGGATGAAAATGTCAGAAATGCAGGCGTCATCACAAGTTCGGGGCGCAAATGGGCAGCTGACTCATCTGTTGCACAAGCCGAGAGCATGCTGAAGATACGTGACATCATTGGAGCACCAAGCATAGGAAGACAGGGTCTTGGAACCTCCCATTTCCAACAGTGGAGGAAGGCAGGAACCAGTGACAGAAGAACCATGATACAAGAGGAGGACCGGAACATGGAGGAGGAAGGACGAAGGTCGAGGGCAGTAGAGCTTGCTTCCCAAGGAGCCTGGACCAAATCGGACCTTCCCAAGAGGAAGATCACTTTGGAGGACCTATAGAGACTGGAGCCATTCCGCATCTCCTTCCTGCTGAGATCAGTGTATGTGTATCACTCCCAACCCCAGCAAACTTGCATAAATGGGGCATAAGAGAGGACCCATCATGCAAACTTTGTGGGGAAAGGGGCACCATGGCACACATCTTGTCTGGGTGTAAAACACCACTCACCCAAGGAAGGTACAGGTGGTGCCATGATAAGATGCTCATGACACTCGCTAACACCTTAGAGCAGGAGAGGAAGAAGAAACGCCAACCACTTCGGAAATTAACATCAATCCAGTTTGTAAGGGAGGGGGAAGAGCCACCAACCACAGCAACAAGAAAAACCAGTCTGCTACAAATGGCCCAATCATGGGAAATGAAGGTCGACCTGGGAGGAAGGCTGCAGTTCCCCCAGATTGTCCAGACAACCTTGAGGCCATATGTGGTACTGTGGTCTGAAGAGGCAAAAAAGATCATCCTCATAGTCCTGACATGACTGTAGTGGGAAAGGATGGCCGGCTTGGCTGTTCTCGGTTGAGGTTGGCTGTAGAGGATTTCCAGCCCAGTCAGTTTGGAGAATGCTCACAGCCACAGGGAAGGAGAGAAAGGATTTCTGCGGGATGGGGGAGGCAGCAGAAAGAGCCTCTTGCTGGTTATGGAGCAGGAGAGAGGAGTTAAGCTGGAGGTGATGGGCAATGACTTGGCCACCACTGCCGACCCACCACCGGGAGGGTGTCGTTGTTGAGGGTCGAAACACCTGATGAACTGTGGGTACTGCCTGATGACATCAACTCCTCTTGGCCAAGGCTACATCCACTTAAGGTGAATGAAGGAGAAGCATCTTCAGGTGTATTGAATTTATACCCACATATTATATATAAAAATGGTTAGAACAATCTCAGCTCTCACTATAATGAGGCCCTTTTCACCTGAAGCTCTGTGTACAGAGATAATCCACCCCTAAAACTGAAAAACTGAAGTCCGACTTTAGAAATCCTTAATGTCTCTTGTGAAAATGGCTTTACTGATGTGGACAAATTGTTTTGGTGTTGAAACGTGTTTACCGAAGTCTCAGGATCACAAAAGTAGTGGAATGTATGAATAAAATAGTAGGTAAATGTTCTCCTCATCACTACTTTCCAAACCCGCTGCAGCAACTTCAGCAGCTGTAAATGGGTCAGTCCTTAGTGATTACCTGAGTGTCCATTGGTCAGGTTTAAACAAAATGTAGACAGACACATGAATCTACCAGTTCCACATGGTGAGAAGCAGATGACCTGTATCTCAATCCCTCTTCATAGTCTCAAAACTTGAGTCACGCTCAATTTTGTGATAAGATGGAATGGAAAGGGTGACTACAGATTCGGATTCTACAGTTTAAATCACCTTTCTGGGCTGTATTATTGTAAAGATATAACTTCTTAGGTCTAAAGTGATATGTTTAACACCTTCAGCAATCTTATAGTCCATACAGTCTTTACATGGAAACTAAGATATTAAAAAAAGTCCATATTCAGATCATCATGTTTTAGATGTCACAAATATGAACAAATTTTATTATGACCGTTCAATTAGTCTACATCAGTTCAGCCCTGTGACTGACCCTAAAGTGATGACCCTAAAGATTCTTGTTCCTGCAAGCAGTCTTTAGAGGTGTTTTTGGAGTGGAAGATGTGAGAAACCAATCAACTATTGTACTGTTCCTGGCTGACAGGGAGAAAATGTGTGACTTAATTAACATACATGTGTGCACCAGCTATTACACTGAAACCATTTAATGGAATTTACTTGATTCAACTCTGCACATAATTTTCACATTAATAAAATAGAATAAATCAATGCAGATCCTATTAAATGTAAATTGAAAAAGAAATTTCGTTAATGGAATATACAGAATTTCATTTATATGGAAGAAATGTACACATCGGTCAAGTATAGTACTTGGGCCAACTGAGAAAGCCATATCTAAAGCTATTTATCTGGGTAAACATTACTATATTATCAGAACTAAAATAACATTAATTTATAGCAATGTCAGAGCCAGAGACCACCCGTCATGTAATTTCCATACAAAACAGCCATTAATACAAGTTTTTCATTTTTCACACACATCACAAAAAAGCAGAAAACCTCAAAAATTAAATACAACATCAGAGCTTTTAATCTTTAATGTTTTCATTCTTTATCTTTATTACAGCCTCCATTCTTTTCAAGAGACTCACTTTCAGTTTCTCAAAGAAATCTGCAGACACACCTCCAAAAATTTAATCTTATAAGCTAGCTGATAATTTTCTGAGGTAATCCAAACACATTCAGTGATGTTGAGGTCTGGACTCTGGAGTGGTCAGTCCACTGTTCAGCTTCTTTGTTTGATGTGTCCGTCTTCTTTTCTTGGGGAGGCTTCTTGGCAGCTACACATCCTTTCAGACCCAAAGCGCTGAGTTGTCTGTTGATGTTTTCAGATCTGAAGCAGCTTCATTTTTCTCAAAGATGAAGGCTTTAAATGCTTTTTATCTGATGGGGACAGTTTTGGTGTCTACCAGGTCTCGCATGGTGTTAGGAGTCCTGTTTTCTATTATATTATTCCTTTGACCTTCCTCTTCATTATGAACGTGGATGATCTTCTATTCAGTCTCCTGAGAAATTAATTGATTGTACTTAATGGTCATTTTGTACTTGATAGTCTTTTCTACATGAAACCACATAAACATTGAGGGAAATGAAGTTAAGAGGAAAAACGTAAGGCAGATTTGGTTTCCATCATATCAGAGCTGAAGTACCAGTGTGATCCACAGAGCTGCACTTTGTCTGAGCATCCATACATCTCAATGATCATGTGCCTGCCTGGACCAACTGTTTTATCTTTATTGGTATGAGTGGAAGAACATACACAGGCTTCAAATAGCAATGCACAATCTGGACTCATCAATCAACTTACACCTTTCAGCCCGCTGAGAACGTGTGCGTGTGACAGAACTAAATCACAATATGCTAACAACAGGAGTGGCAGCATATGGAGCCAGAGAGTTACTAATACTCACCACAGGAAATGAAATGGACTCTTTTGTTTTTTGACCTGCTGATTTAGCTTTCGCGTTTACTGTCACTCTGGGCTTGAGGTGATCAATCTCTGCATTGCTGAACATTGAATTCCACCACTTTTACAAAATGTCAGTATAATTCAATTATTCAGATGCGTACAGAGTGATTAAGAGTGGTTTGGTATGAAATGATTCAGGTTTCTTTACAGTGGTGGCAATAGGAACCCGGGGTCGCCATGACTACAGCCTTTAAAAAGTTGGTTCTTTAAGGGTTCATTAGTGAAGACTGACAAAGAATGATTAAAAAAACCTTTGTATGCTTTAAATGGTTTGTTGCATAGTGAAAGAGTTCTTCAGATTGATGGAGAATGTTTTGTACAGTGGTGCTTGAAAGTTTGAGTGTATATAACATATTATCCATCATTCTGAAGAACTATTTTACCATGCAAAGAGCCCTTTAATCATGCACATGGTTCATTGAGCGTCTATTTTGGATCGTTAGGAAATAAAATGTTTATATTGTGTTTCTTCAAACTGAAGAATGTGTTGTATATGGTTCTGTACAGCACCAAAAAGGGTTCTTCTATTGTTCCAAGCTTGACATCATAAAAAAAGAACCCCTTCTTGGCTATAGGACCATTTAAAAAAATATTCAATTGTAGAACCATCTACAGTGGTGCTTAAACATTTGTGAACCCTTTAGAATTTTCTATATTTCTGTACAAATATGACCTAAAATGTCATCACATTTTCAAAAAAGTCCTAAAAGTAGATAAAGAGAACCCAGTTAAACGAATGACACAAAAACATTATACTTGGTCATTTGTTTATTGAGGAAAATAATCCAATATTACATATTTGTGAGCGGCAAAGGTAAGTGAACCTTTGCTTTCAGTATCTGGTGTGACCCCCCTGTGCAGCAATAACTGCAACTAAACATTTCCGGTAACTGCTGATCAGTCCTGCACACCAGCTTGGAGGAATTTTAGCCCATTCCTCCGTACAAAACAATTCCAACTCTGGGATGTTGGTTGGTTTCCTCACATTAACTGCTCGCTTCAGGTCCTTCCACAACATTTCGATGGGATTAAGGTCAGGACTTTGACTTGGCCATTCCAAAACATTAACTTTATTCTTCTTTAACCATTCTTTGGTAGAACGACTTGTGTGCTTAAGGTCATTGTCTTGCTGCATGACCCACCTTCTCTTGAGTTTCAGTTCATGGACAGATGTCCTGACATTTTCCTTTAGAATTCTCTGATATAATTCAGAATTCATTGTTCCATCAATGATGGCAAGCCGTCCTGGCCCGGATGCAACAAAACAGGCCCAAACCATGATACTACTATCACCATGTTTCACAAATGGGATAAGGTTCTTATGCAGGAATTCAATGTTTTCCTTTCTCCACACATAACACTTTTAATTTAAACCAAAATGTTCTATTTTGGTCTCATCCGTCCACAAAACATTCTTCCAATAGGCTTCTGGCTTGTCCATGTGATCTTTAGCAAACTACAGACGAGTGGCAATGTTCTTTTTGGAGAGCAGTGGCTTTCTCCTTGCAACCCTGCCATGCACACTATTGTTGTTCAGTGTTGGTGGATAGTGTTCCTGATGGTGGACTCATGAACGTTAACATTAGCCTTGTGAGAGAGGCCTTCAGTTGCTTAGAAGTTACCCTGGGGTCCTTTGTGACCTCGCCGACTATTACACGCCCTGCTCTTGGAGTGATCTTTGTTGGTTGACCACTCCTGGGGAGGGAAACAATGGTCTTGAATTTCCTCCATTTGTACACAATCTGTCTGACTGTGGATTGGTCGAGTCCAAACTCTTTAGAGATGGTTTTGTAACCTTTCCCAGCCTAATGAGCATCAACAACTCTTTTTCTGAGGTCCTCAGAAATCTCCTTTGTTCAGGCCATGATTCACTTCCATAAACATGTGTTGTGAAGAGCAGACTTTGATAAATAAAACACCTGATTGTCATCACATTGATTGAAAACACTCTAATTTCACCTTCAAATTATCTGCTAATCCTACAGGTTCACATACTTTTGCCTCTCAAAAATACAGTGGGTTGCAAAAGTATTCATACCCCTTGAACTTTTCCATATTTTGTCACATTACAACCACAAACATAAATATATTTCACTGGAATTTAATGTGAAAGACCAACACAAAGTGGTATACAATTGTGAAGTGGAAAGAAAATTATACATGAATCAAAACATTTTTTACAAATAAAAAACTAATAAGTGTGACGTGCAAAAGTATTCAGCCCCCCTGAGTCAATACTTTGTGGAGCCACCTTTTGCTGCAATTACAGCTGCAAGTCTTTTAGGGTATGTCTCCACCAGCTTTGCACATCTAGTGACTGAAATTCTTGCCCATTCCTCCTTGCAAAACAGCTCAAGCTCAGTCAGATTGGATGGAGAGCGTTTGTGAACAGCAGTTTTGAGATCTTGCCACAAATTCTCAATTGGGTTTAGGTCTGGACTCTGACTGGGCCATTCTAACACATGAATATTCTTTTTTTTAAACCACTCCATTGTAGCTCTGGCTTTATGTTTAGGGTCGTTGTCCTGCTGGAAGGTGAACCTCTGCCCCAGTCTCAAATCTTTTGCTGACTCCAACAGGTTTTCTTCCAAGATTGCCCTGTATTTGGCTCCATCCATCTTCCCATCAACTTTGACCAACTTCCCGGTCCCTGCTGAAGAGAAGCACCCCCAGAGCATGATGCTGCCACCACCATATTTGACAGTGGGGATGGTGTTTTCAGAGTGATGTGCAGTGTTATTTCTCCGCCACGCATAGCGTTTTGCATTGTGGCCAAAAAGTTCTATTTTGGTCTCGTCTGACCAAAGCACCTTCTTCCACATGTTTGCTGTGTCCTCAACATGGCTTCTGGCAAACTGCAAACGGGACTTCTTATGGTTTTCTTTTAACAATGGCTTTCTCCTTGCCACTCTTCCATAAAGACCACATTTGTGTAGTGCACGACTAATTGTTGTCCTGTGGACAGTTTCCCCCACCTGAGCTGTGGCTCTCTACATTTCATCAAGAGTCACCAAGGGCCTCTTGGCTGCCTCTCTGATCAGTGATCTCCTTGTTCGGCCTGTAAGTTTAGGTGGACGGCCTTGTCTTGGCAGGTTTACTGTGGTGCCATACTCTTTCCATTTCCGGATGATGGATTGAACAGTGCTCCGTGAGATGTTCAAAGCTTGAGAAAACTTTTTATAACCTAAGCCTGCTTTAAACTTCTCCAAACCCATATTCCTAACCTGTCTGGTGTGTTCTTTGGACTTCATGATGCTGTTTGCTCCCTAATATTCTCTTAACCAACATCTGAGGCCGTCACGGAGCAGCTGTATTTGTACTGAGATTAGATTACACACAGGTGGACCCTTTTGAGTCATTAGCAGTCATCAGGCAACTTCTGAATGCAATTGGTTGCACTCAGGGAAAAGGGGGCTGAATACTTTTGCACGTCGCACTTATTAGTTTTTTATTTGTAAAAAATGTTTTGATTCATGTATAATTTTCTTTCCACTTCACAATTGTATACCACTTTGTGTTGGTCTTTCACATTAAATTCCAGTGAAATATATTTATGTTTGTGGTTGTAATGTGACAAAATATGGAAAAGTTCAAGGGGTATGAATACTTTTGCAACCCACTGTATGTAATATTGGATCATTTTCCTCAATAAGCAAATGGCAACGTATAACATTTTTGTGTCATTTGTGTAACTAGGTTGTCTTTATCTATTTTTCGGACTTTTTTGAAAATCTGACAGGGTTCTATTTTTATGACATTAAGCATGCAGCACCCTTGAAGAACCATTTTTTTAAAGAGTGAACAACACAATATAGTCATTTTATCTACTAACTGTCCAAAATGAACACTCAAAAAAACATGTGCATGATTAAAGGGTTCTTTACATGGTAAAATAGTTCTTCAGAGTGATGGAGAATATGTTATATACACTCACCGGCCAATTTATTAGGTTCAGCTGCTTGTTAACACAAATAGCTAATCAGCCAATCACATGGCCGCAACTCAATGCATGTAGGCATGTAGAGGTGGTCAAGACAACTTGCTGAAATGCAGACTGAGCATCAGAACGGGGAAGAAAGGTGATTTAAGTGACTTTGAACATGGCATGGCTGTTGGTGCCAGATGGGCTGGTCTGAGTATTTCAGAAACTACTGGAATTTTCACTCACAATCATCTCTAGGGTTTATAGAGAATGGTCCAAAAAAGAGAAAATATCCAGTGAGCGGCAGTTGTGTGGACGAAAATGTCTTGTTGATGTGAGAGGTCAGATGAGAATGGGCAGACAGGTTTGAGATGATAGAAAGGCAACAGTAACTCAAATAAATAAACAAAATCTCTGAAGAATGTTTCCAACACCTTGTTGAAAGTATGCTACGAAGAATTAAGGCAGTTCTGAAGGCTTATTTATGTACCTAATAAAGTGGCCAGTGAGTGTATATATATATATATATATATATATATATATATATATATATATATATATATTTCATTGAGATTTTCCACTATTTTATCATCACCAATGTTACATATAAAATTCAGAGGGCATGTATAGGTTCTCTGGTAGTTTTGGAAAGCAAATAAAGTAAAATGTCTATATTGTGTTTACTCTTTAGATACAATAGGAAATAGAACCTCTTTTTGGGCTACATAGAACCATTAAAATGTTAATAGAACCATCTACAACACACTATCAATCTGAAGAACCATTTAAGCATGCAAAGGGTTTTTTGAGTGTTCAATTTGGATAGTAAATAAAATATAATGGCGATATGGTGTTGCATATTCTTAAAACTGGAGAATGTGTTGTATATGATTGTATATAATACCAAAAAGGGTTCTCTATTGTTCCAAGCTTAACAACCTAAAAATAGAACCCCTTTTTGGTGCTATAAAGAACCTATATAGAAACATACACTCACCGGCCACTTTATTAGGTACACTTTACTAGTAAAAGGTTGGACCCCCGTTTGCCTTCAGAACTGCCTTAATTCTTCATGGCATATTCTCAACAAGGTGTTGGAAACATGCTTCAGAGATTTTGGTTGGTTATTTGAGTTACTGTTCCCTTTCTATCATCTCGAACCAGTCTGCCCATTCTTCTCCGACCTTTCACATCAACAACAATGCATTTTCGTCCACACAACTGCCACTCACTGGATATTTTGTCTTTTTCGGCCCATTCTCTATAAACCCTAGAGATGGTTGTGTGTGAAGTCTTTGCCTTCTCTGTATGGCAGAAATGACTGACCTTTCTCAAATACTTTCTTTTTTATTTAAAAACTTAAGCTTCTCGATAACAGCAGCACATGAACCACTTTCCATTTCTACATGAAGACCAAACACTTCCACGATTTATGCGCTGCTTAGGGCGGCGTTAGCTGCAGTGTTCTAATGTCTTACAGTGTACTGGTGTAAAGGAGTTGGGCAGCTAATGAAGCTGAATCCACAGTGATTTTCTGTTTTTAATTTTTATTTATTTATTTATTTTTGTTCCTCATTTTAAAATATTTCTTCTTTTTTTCTTTATTCACACCTCTGCAAGAGCGGGCTCCGAAGCATTCTCACACCGGAGTGATATTTAATTAAGCTCGCTCCTCGCGGAGAGACGCTGTCACATTAGAACAATATTTGATTGAGTTTTGTATATTTAGCAGAGGCTGGTGTGGATCTGAGGCTTTACTGCATTACAAATGAGTGGCTGGGCGTTCCTCATGGGTTTATCAAAGGGATGAGCAGAGAGCAAATACAAATACTCTCTCTCTCTCTCTCTCTCTCTCTCTCTCTCTCTCTCTCTCTCTATGCCCTGTCTCTCCACTTTTTCCCTATCTCCTCTCCCTTTCTCTCTCTCTCTCTCTCTTTTCTACTGTCTCTTCCTACTCTCCCTTTCTCTCCTTTTTCCTCTACTCCTCTCTCTCTCTCTTTCTCTCTCTCTCTCTCTCTCCCACTCTCTCTCCTTTTTTTCTCTCCCTTTCACCCCTCTTCTCAGTCTCACTTTATTCTCACCATTCACTATCTCTCCATACTTTCTCTCACCTCTCTTTCTCTCTTCACTCATTTTCTCTCTCCTCTCTCTTTGCTGTTTCTTCTCTTCCTTTCTCTGTCTCAATTTCATTCTCTCTTCATTCTTGTCTGACCTCTTTCTCTCTCTCCCTCTCCACTCATGATCTCTCTCTCTTTCTCTCTCTTTCCTCTTCCTCTCTGCTCTAATACTTTCAAAGCTTCCTTGCCTCCACCTCTGAAGGCTTTCGTGGCTGGTGCTTTGGCTGGTGGATTGGTCGGAGTGTCATTTCCAGAGTTATTTTTCAGCTCCTATGTTTCAGAACCTGGGATTAATGAGGGGCAACTTCTCTCTGTGAGTGGGTTACAGAAGTTGCCTTTCTCAACAGCTGGAAAGAAGGCTTTGTACCAGAGCTGTGTTAAATTCTTGTATTTTCATGAGCTGAAGGAGAGATGTGACTCCAAATTGAGAGCCTATCTCTGTCCCTGAGGGTCTGTGGCCTTCATGGAGGCTCCTGTACAAAAGCCCCTTGCCCAAACTTTCAGGAGACCTCCAGTGGAGGATGCTTCACCCACAGCATCCTCATGTGCTGTACCCACAAATGGGTTTGTGTCAAAATTTAACCCTGCTGTTCAACCACTTTGCATTTTCTGTAATAATCCTGATACTGTTTTTCATGCTTTTTCCGACTGTCAAAGATTAATTCTTCTGTTAGACCTCCTGGCCAGGGCTCTCAGTGGGTTGGGGTTTCACCCGGACTCTGTTTATTTTTGGCTGTAAATACTCTAAAGCCCAGCGTTATAAATGTAATTTGACAATTTTTTTACTGGAACAAGGTAAGTTATCAGTGTGGAAGGGTGATGTCTGAAGGGCAGGAGGTGGATGTTTTAAATTTGTTCCAAGCTCTAGTGGAATCACGCATTAGAGTTGATTTCCTGTTTTGAGAAAAAGTGGTGTGCTGGTGAAAGTATTGTTTGTGATCTGTGTGTGATATCATTTCATTGGAGAATCTTTGGGAATGGGTGAATTTTCTTTGGGGAGCCTCATTATTATTAATATAACTATTAGCTCTTTACTATAGGATCTAAAATCTTTTAATTAATAATGCTTAGATAAAAAGGGGTTAAAAGTCTTCCTCTCTTCTCTTCTCTTCTCTTTCTTCATGCCTTCCTTTCTCCCCCTTCTCTGTCACATGCTCTCTCCTTTCTCTCTTTCTTTTTTTCTGGCTCCATTATTGATGTTTGGAATCACATTATATTAATGTAGCAGTTTGATTTGCAGTGATTCATATGTGTATTTTAGGGGTTTTATTATTTAGAGTTAAGAAATGACTGTACATTCTATACTATATCTTCTATGTACATTCTGTACAGGTACATGTACAACTTCTTTACAAGTTATTTACCTCTAGATTTGACCATTCATTTAAAACTTTAACATGGTTTTAGTTAAACAGCTTTATTCTAATTATGAAAGAGAATCATCTGTTCATCATTTTGGACACACCTGACACTTCCTCATATCTTACAGCTTCCTACTAATCATTTGAAACCTATGAAATTGCACAGAACTAATGCTTATATGTTTAGCTGAAAAACTGATTCCACACTTTTGAATAAACTGTATATGCATTTCATTCTATTTACAACAACTGACTGAAAAAATGTTGTGCAAGTGCCAAATTCACTCCACTGCAGTCTACTGTACCCAGCAAGACATGCACAAGTGCCGTATTAAAATATGACTGTTTCAAAGAAATGAGTTCAGAGCTCATGATTATATTTCCTCCCGTTCAGAGAAACCACATTCCAGCGCAAGCTCGTGTTTTGCTCCGTTCGCCTCCAGAGCATTGCGTCAGATCATTGGGTATTAAACTGCTTGAGCATAATTTCCTCAAAATATTCAGGCTGTGATTTTTGTGCCTGTGTCTAAAACCGAATGCCAAATTTCAGCGATAGCAGCGCTAATGAAATGGCCTCTTTTAATCACTTATTATTCATAATGAAGGATTCGACTTATGTTTAATTCCGCCGGGATCATTAAACGCAATAAATAATTCAACAAGTCTGCTGAAAAGTCCTTTAATTCACTTTAATTGATTCAAATGGATCTGAGACGAGACACTTAAGAGCACTCTTGCCTGTTTCAGACAGGGAAATAGTGTTTACTGCCATTGCCAGCAGAAATTTGACATCATCTCCAGTTTGCTAAAAAGCGCATCGTTTAAATGTGTCTGGGATCCATATTTGTTTCCGTGGCTTTTGCTCGGCACATTTCAGAAACCAGGCACTTTGAGTATTGTTCTTTTGATTGTGTCTGTTTTCTTTCAAGCCTAGAATCAATGAAGTCAAATTAAACATTGTTTTTTCTTTGGTTAATTTCCTCAAACGTATTTCGATTGTGTTCTGAAGTTTGTCTTAATTGTGGAGGCTAATAATGTGAGCTTAGTGATATTTTACTTTGCTTTAAGGCATATGCACACCAAATACTGTTTGTAGGGGAGGGGGGTTGGGGGGGATGCACATCAGGTTTTTCGGTGCTGTGTGTATAAGTTAAAAACCAGGCTGACCAATAAGTTCTCCATTGCCATGATTACAGTCCAATTACTTTACAATGATGATAAATAGTTCATCTTGTTTGTGGTGCAGCAAGAAAATAAAAAGGTATAAAACAACACAATAATAAAAAGGCAGGTTAAAGATGACCTGCATTCGCAAAAGAACACTGGAAATGAGCTGCATGAAATGCTGCTTTACACTTGCAGGACAGACAGCAGGTGCTCAAGCCTTGGGTTCACTATACAACACTTAACATCTCGTAATTCAAAGGATCCAATAGAAAAGTCAATGTAAGACAAATATATCAGGACTGGAACCTTTCTGTTTACACAACAGCTGCTATTCTCAAAAATCCCATGTGTGTTATTTCTTGTAGAGAAAACAATTTTACACCTAGGGTTCTGATGTTATGACAGCAATATGCTCACTCATGGGCACAATAACAAGATCACTAAAAAAGTGTTATCCAGCTTTTATATGGCCACGTCTTAAAGGTAAGGTTCTTATTCAGTTTACAGCTGGATGTGCATTCAGGTAATGCTGTTGTGGGCAGTTGACTGAACGAACAGCTGAATGGACATGGTAGCTAAGTTAAAGCCTGCTAGATTAGTTGAACAGAGGGAAAGATGCTTTGTGAAAGACGGTTGGTGGGATAAGCCAAATCAGCCTTGTAAGGTAAGGAAACAAATGCACTACCCACGATAAGCAATTTGCACCAAGAAAGGAGAATGCTGGCAAAATGCAGTGGCCATTTATTAGTCATTGGAAATGTAATCACAACACATACTGTGACATATGCATGCTTTGTGCCTTTTGGAGCTTTAAGCTTTGACCATCTGACTGTAATTAAGAAACAAAATAGAAGATATTAATCATATATTGACACAATAATTATGCTAGAATGCTGAACATCATTCATGCATTGTTGGAACCCCTAAAAGAAGTGAGGCATGCATCTAAATACCTGTTTAAACCTTCTCACCTTCAAGACTTTATGAGCTTTAGTAAAATTTAGCCTGTGTTAATTCAATTGATCATGAACTTAGGATTTATGATTAATTTTGATGTACATCAATGTTAAATTGCCTTATGGTCCACCAGCATGTCTCTGTCATGATGAATGAGTTGGTGAGTTGATAGAGGTGTGACTGGGAGTTAGCCCAGGTCTCTAGAATGCTAATTTTGTAATTGATGATGTTAAAATGCATGATTTGATGCAAAGCTTCCTCTGCGTTTTAAAACATTTTGTTTGTCTGTTGTGTAGAAGAATATTTTTTCATCAAACTATCCCTGAAGTAAAGCCTTTGAATAGCTGTTATTTTGATTTCTTTCAGTGCCATTAAAAGATGAAAACATAGAAACAGTGATTTGACATGATGAAGATTGAGTATGGTTGATGTACAGGTGGCTGATCTAGCTGTTGATGCTAATTGATGTTAACTGATAATGTTAAAAATGCATTGGACTTCATGTGAGGAATCGTCTGCATTATAAATAATTTTTTAGGCTTTAAACTTATTTCTTCTTATTTATTGCCTTTCAGTTTGACAATCTGCTGTCAAGCTCATTAGCACCCTTCCACCTCACAGCTGGGGCTTTTTACGCTTGTGTCGCACTTATGTGAGCCAACGCGAAACATGGAGGAACTCCAGATCCCACAGCTAAAGACCTCTTTACACGTTACAGAAATCAATCACGTTGATTTACAGCTTGCAGATTAGCAGGTAATGAATCAGCATTTCTTGTTATCATGGTCGCCAATCTTTTTCTTGAATCAAAAGAAATCCTTATTAGCCCTCTTTTTTATATGAACGTGCTCTCTGAATTTTATTACTGTGATTTTTTTCACTCTCACTGTGACTCAAGGGAACGAGAGGGGGCTCAAGTCACACTTAAAAGAGAGCGAGAAAGCATTAAAAATTGTTTTAATTGAGGCATGCGAAATGTGATATCAAATGAAGAAGAAAGAGAAAGTGGGTCTTAAGGGGTTTCTACTCAAGGACACTGCTCTTCTTTTGATCAGTGCAGTCGTTCTGCGCGTTTGAAATGTCAACCAGCAAGGACACAGGTGTGTGTATGTGTGTGTGTGAGCAAAATATGCTGAAGCGAAAAGATTCCTCAGCATACACGTTCTTCTAAAACTCGATGAAAGTATGCCTACACCAAGTTGCACGCGTGTGCTTGGCGCCGTTGTGTTGTTTTGTGATCCCCGAAGATCTTTAACTTTATTTTGTGCTCATCATTTGCATATAAACTACTTCATTAGGTATGCTCGACTGTTTCTGCTATGCTGACGCTTATCAAATTAAGAACAGATAAATAAGTGAAGAAGAAAAAGCTGACTGGAATATAAAACAATCTGAGAGTTCAACTCCAGAATTGACCTTCTGATTGAAGTCTCAGAGCATCAGAGTGAAGCATCCCGAGTGTGTGTTGTGTGTTTGGCTAGGGAAAGCACCTCGACCTTCGCTGTTTGTTGTTCATCAAGTACTTACATCCAGCATATGCCTGCTGGTGGCTGGAGATCATTTGCCTTAAATGGTAGGTGAATGGAGAAGATAATGGACTCAGACGTGATGTTAACTCAGGCTCACCAGTGCGGTTACACAATACATGTGAAAAACAGGAGGCTCTTTAAGGGTTCTCAAGTGAAGGCAACTGTTACATATGAAATCATAACAAATCAAAGATACATTTGGATGCTTAATAGTCCTTGCAGGGTTAAATGGTTCTTCTCTATGATAGAGAACTCATTGTCTGTGGTTTTTTAGGCCGTCCAGGACCTACTGCGGTTCCACGCAATAACTAAAGAAGACCTCAGACAGTTTTCTGTGTTACTGAAAATGAAGCCTTAAGGCTGGATGTTTTGTTTACTGTTGTTTGTAATTACAAAGTGTCCTTGGGTTTGAGAGAAGTGCTATATAACAACATGAAAATGCAAAATATTCAAACAGGATTGTTGCGCAACATGGCTTTGTTTCCCCCGTGTCATTTTTAAGGGCTCGAATGTAACTGGGCAATCAAGTAATATCTTTCTGCAGAGCCACAGGGCCATAGTTTCAGATTAAGTGACCCTTATTAGTCCCACAATGGGGAAATTTCACCTCCGCATTTAACCCATCCGTGAAGTGAAACACCACATACACACTAGTGAGCACACACACACACTAGGGGGCAGTGAGCACACTTGCCCGGAGCGGTGGGCAGCCCAATCCGCAGCGCCCAGGGAGCAGTTGGGGGTTAGGTGTCTTGCTCAAGGACACCTCAGTCATGTGCTGTCGGCTCTGGGGATCGACCCGGCGACCTTCCGGTCACGAGGCTGGACCCTAAACTCCAGCCCATGACTGCCCCTATTCATGCCAGCAATTTCACTCCAGCTGGTTCAAACCTGTGGCATTCAGGGCATGTGCCTACACTTGTTTTGATTTTTCTTAGCGAATTTAAGATTAATCAACATTTCACTCATTTTAAGTGAGTTTCCAATAAATATGAGCTAAAATTGTGTTGGCCTTTAGTTTGAACACATATAGAGATACACAGGGTAAATATTACACAAATTACAGCTTATGTAGCATAGGCAAGCTAATGGGTTATGTAGACTTATAGCTCAATTAACTAACACTTAATATAGGCACTTTATATGTCTACACTTACATTTCATGTGCAGGAATGAAACTTCACCTTAAGCAGGCTTAAACTGAGCATAATATTAAGCTTTAGACTAAAACAAATCTTAGTTTTTTTACTGTAAAGTGTTTCTTATTGTTTCTGATGCTTTTGTTATGTGTTTTAGTTTATGGTTTAACCTGTTAGCAGTGGTTGATTCATATAATGGTAACGTTATCCTTTCTTAAATGGTAATATGAACTGCAACACATATAACCAGCACAAACAGTCACTGTTTACATCAAAGACATTTAAACCGCCACTGGTTGAAAAATACTTGGGTAGTAACGCATAACTTTTCTATAAGGACTGCGTTTACATGACAGTCTCACTGTCCTACTGTGTATGTGTTTCATTAAAACACTGGAGTGAAACTGCAGGTGTAAATCTGTGACTCTGAAATTGGACCCTTCTTGGGCTCCCAGCTGGTCAGCTGTTCCTGGCGCAGCTATATGTTCTATCCTTATTATTTCACTTACAAGTAAGCAGATAAAAGATCTAGATTTTCAACTGTGGCATTGACAGCAAAGGATTTACATGTGTATCAAGTACTTGAAAAATAGTAAAAAAATATACCTGTTTAAGGGGAATTATCTTAAATCCAGTTAATCTATTGAATAGTTCTTGTTTTGAGATAGTTATGCACTTATAATAATTATTATAACTTATTATAAGATTATCTACCTTATTTCTAGGCAATTTTACTAATTTTAAGTCATTTTACCAAGAATAATTATCTCCCTGTACTGGCAGATAATGTTGCTGGTTTCAGACACATTTCTTAAAACAAGTGAAATTATCTGCCAACACAAGGAGATAATTTTACTTCATAAAATCCCCTAAAACACGTAAAGAAATTTTTGGAAATAAGTTAAAATAATCTTAAAATAAGCTTACAGCAACCTCACCAGAAGAAACATTAGATTTATTGCCTAGATTTAAAATAATTTTACAAGATACAATTTTTGTCAGTGTTTATGATTAGCTAATAATTGGAAAAGGGGCTGTGTATGAAAATGGCTGTAATTCCTACACAATGCACCCAATTTGAATGTACATACTCTCAAATTAAAGATGAAAGTCTGCATTGTGCGCCCATTTAATATTTAATTCAAACTCTAGAATGATGTGGTAGACAGCTAAGGCAATATCTTTGCCAATATCCCAACATTTATGGACCTACCTGTATAAACTCTTTTCACTAAGCCTGCACACAAACCATATGTGTGGTCTTCAAACCCTCGCTGTGTGGAGCTGAGTTTAAATATTCACTCTCACGCACTCAGCGAGACACCTACCTGAGACGCAGGATCAAGAATGATCAAGAAATTGTGACAGCAGCTGTTGGAGCTGACTTCCTGCATCTCTGTAGCTGACTTCTTGTACCTCTGGGACGTCCCTCACTCCGACTGTGGTGCTGATGTGCTGTTGAGTCTCTGGAGAGAAGAGCTGAGGAATGAGACAAATGTGATTTTACAAGGGAGGAGCATTGCTGCTATTTTCTGTCAGAGAGTTTTCACCTTTCCTCTCCTGTGCTGCACTTTTAAGGCTACCAGATGGTCGAGGTTTGATTGACTGAAGTATGTGCAGATGAGTGTATACATGTATGGCGATAGTTAAAAGTTTGGACACTCACAAACTGAACAGATGGTTTTGATCATTTTGAAGATAGTTTGTATTAAAGGCTTTTGCTTAAATGCCTGATTTTTGTTTCTGAGTCTGAATAGTGAGATTGATGCCTATGTATGGATCGACAAAATGCTGCATCAAGATCAAAGGACGGAGCTACTTTGAAGAATCTGAAATAGAAACCGTAATTTGTTTAGCACTTTTTTGGCAATTACAGGATTCAATATGTGAAATATCATAGCTTTATATCTTCAATATTATTAAAAAATGTGAAAAAATTAGGAGATATGTCTAGGCTGCCCATATATAAATCTATTTGTCCATCAGTCTATCTATAAAACAAAATAGAATTCATATATGAGAATATTTAATAAAAGTAATAATTTAAACATTTGGAAATAGTAAAGCCATTTGAATAGCCTACACTTTCATGAAACCATACACCACCTTTTTAATAATGTAACATGGGGGAGAGAAGACAAGAAGCGAGATTTCCGTCCATCCATCCATTTTCTAAGCTGCTTCTCCATCAGGGTCACAGAGGGGTGCTGGAACATATACCAGCAGTCATCAGGCGGAAGGCAGGATACACCCTGGACAGGTCACCAGTCCAAAGTCCAGGGCGGGCAGACAGACAGACACAGACAGTCAGTCACACACTCACACCCAGGGGCAATTTAGCATATCCAATTGGCCTGACTGCATGTCTTTGGACTGTGGGAGGAAACCCACACAGACACAGGGAGAACATGCAAACTCCACACAGAGAACACCCCAGTCACCCAGCCAGGGAATCAAACGCAGGCCCTCCTCACTGTGAGGCAACAGCACTACTCACCGCGCCACTGTGTTGCCCTGAGAAGCGAGATTTATTAAGGGCAAATCCATTATCAGGATCTAAACAGTCCAGGGTCAACGAGCCAACACAGAGAGAACAAGGAACAGATGCTAAACAATTCAATACAAAGACCAAACAGAGACCAGCAAATGAACAGGGGAAAACACAGGGCTTAAATACAAGCAATAACGAGGGTTAACAAGACACAGTAGGTTAACACAGGTGGTTACAATCAGGGGCAGGGTCTGGAAATAAGGGGGCAGGACTGGGAACAAAACAAAAGCACATGTAGGACTGGGAGGGGCCAATCGTAACAGTTTGTAGGATGAGGACAAGGCTCAGACACAGGAGGAGAATGTGGAAGAACAACAGGAGCCAAGGGCACAGGCACAGAAACTGGAACAGAAAAGGAGACATCATGAGACCCAAGAACAGACGAAATACGAACAGACTGAGGACGAAACAAGGGCCGGGAGGGAGGACGAGGAGGAACAACAGAAAACGGCACAGAAAGACCAAAGGCACAACAGGATGAGGAAAACAAGAACGCAACACAGACCACGCAAAAAACAAGTGAACAGGAACCAAAAAAGACAGAGGCACAGGAACCAGCACACATACAGACACCGGGACAGAAACAGAAGCAGAGACAGGAACAGGAATGGGCACAGGCACAGACACAACAGCAGGGAACAAAACCAAATCAGGAACAGAGGAGGGCAAAAACAAAGGAGCAGGCAAAACAGGGAACACAGTAGCAGACACAGGCGGAACAGGAGGCCCACAGGGAGCAGGAGACACAGGTGAGGGCGGGTGAGCAGGAACAAAGGGGCTGTGATGTCCTTGGAGACAGGTAGGGCTGCAGCGACGTCCTCAGAGGCAGACGCGCCTGCAGCGACATCCTCGGAGGCAGGCGGGCCTGCATCGGGTCCGGAGGCGCGTCGGCAGGTGGCCTGGCGACTGGCAGCGGGTCTGGAGGGGCAGCAACTGGTGGTCGGTCTGGAGGCATGGCAACTGGCAGTGGGTCTGGAGGTGTGGCGACTGGCGGCGGGTCTGGAGGCATGGACGTGCCGCAGGTTGTGGCCACGGGTTGCGGCCGCAAGAACAGGCTAGACGCGGATTGTGGCCGCAAGAGCTCAGGTGGCCAGGCATGGAATGCTGCAACAACCTGGAGGAACACACAGAAATAGGACTCTCTCGGCTGCTCCCAAGGCTCACCCGAACTATGGGAAGCTCGCAGTGGCACTTGAAAGCGCGCCGAGTGCTGTAGAATTGGTTTCCTGCATGTTCCTTCTGTCTAACCTCGTCTTGCGCTACAGATCACTCCTCCCTGCAACATTGATAGACCCAAGGTGCTTCTCTGGGATCTCGTAGTCATAACACAAAGCCAGATCTTTCTCCAAAGATCTACGGGAATGACAAGATGCCTCAGCGCCAGGGGATTTGCTGTCTCTGGCTTGGTGGCGTTGAGACATAGCTAACTCAGGCTGCATCAAAACAGCTGGGGTTTCATCCCAGCAGAACAACCATATACTGGAGTCTTGCTCTCTCGCTGCATCCTTGGGTGGCTGGTCTTTCTGTAATGTGGGGGAGAGATGATGAGGCAGATGCATATGTGAAGAGAAGCAAGATTTATTAAGGGCAAATCCATTATCAGGATCAAAACAGTCCAGGGTCAATGAGCCAACACGGAGAAAATGAACACAGGAAAAACACACGACGGAGGCTAGAAGAATTACGCAAAACAATACAAAACAAAGACCAGCAAACTAACAGGAGAAAACACAGGGATTAAGTACAAGGAATAACGAGGGTTAACAAGACACAGGTGGTTAACACAGGTGGTTACAATCAGGGGCAGGGTCTAGAAATAAGGGGGCAGGACCAGGAAGAAACAAAACAATGAATCACATGGGCAAGAACAAAACAAAACAAAAGCACATATAGGACTGGGAAGGCCCAGTCGTGACAAATAACAGGCTAAATTGCTATCCTACAGTTAGTTTTAGCTACTGTACAGTACAAATAAATTTCTTAATGTTCTTCATTGCAAGCTATATAATTCTTTTAAATATATTTAGCAAGTAAATGATAATGTGTAGGTAGGAAGCTGTTCAGAGAAGAAGGGAACTCTTAAGATGGAAATATATTTCAAATATTTAAGGAACTAAATCGAAAGAAACTACTGCCAAACCAACTGCTATAAATATACTTAGAGAAAACTTTATTTTTAGAGCTCCACTTCATGCAGGGTGCCAGTCGCAATCAGATGGTGGTCTCAGAATGAGCTACTGGAGATTAGGACCAATTACAGTCAGGGGGAAATCTCAAAATGAACAATTGGAGGTTAGGACCAATAGCAGTCAGGGGGAGGTCTCAGCATTAATGATTAGTGATTAGGACTGATAGCAGTCAGGGGGAGATCTTAGAACAAATGATCGGAGATTAGGACCAATCACAGTCTAGGGTAGGTCTTAGAGCGAACAATCGGGGATGAGGACTATTCACAGTCTGGGGTAGGTCTTAGAATGAACAATTGGAGATGAGGACCAATCACAGTCTGGGGGAAGTCTCAGAATTAACAATCCGACATGAGGTCAAATCACTGTCTGGGGGAGGTCTTAGAATGAACAATCGGATATGAGGACCATTCACTGTCTGGGGGAGGTCTTTGAATGATCGGAGATTAGGACCAGTAGCAGTCTGGGAAAGGTCTTGGAATAAACAATGCAGAGATAAGGACCAATTGTACTCAGAGGGAGGTCTCAGAATTGTCATGTTTGTTTGATGGTCCCCTGTAGATGAAACATATTTTGAAATTATTATCAAAGTTTTGGATTAATTTTCTTTTGATTATCAAAAACATTATAATTATGGTCTGGTTTAGAAGTAGGTGTAGGTTTTGTTTTGAAGTTCACTTACAGTTTAGTTGCATTTTATAGATATTTAGCTGAATGTAGACAAACTAAGCATCAAAGTGCTACAGTGAAACATCAAACAAAGTGATGATTAGGACCATTGACAGCCAGGGAAAGGGAAGAACAAACAACATGATGATTAAAACCAGTGGTGGATGAAGTACACAAACCATGTACTTGAGTTAAAGTAAAAATACCCAATGTAAAATATTACTCCAGTAAAAATAGAGGTCCTCCCATTAGACATCTGATCAAGTAAAATTACAAAAGAATTTGCCTTCAAATGTACTTAAGTATTGAAAGTAAAAGTAATAAAAGTTCATTATGGCTCTAATGGTCCTATTATCAATTTGGAACAAGACTCACTTCATGAATTCATTTTTGGTGAAAATACTCCAGTGTCACTCTTGGCAAACCAGTCTTTTAACAGAATGTCATTGTGCCGTGCGGCCGCCCCCCGTGCCCCAGCGATGACGGCCGAGAGAGCTGACGGAAAGGTGAGGCCTGAACACTCAGCAGTGACAAACCTCGTTGAGGACGCTGGGAAGAGAGCCACGTGTGGAGGAGGCAGAGCGCAAAGCCCGAGCTCTCCGGATGGACATGAGGCACGAGAGTAGTGACGGGAGGAGGAGGACGAGCTCGCTGGTGCCAACTGTGAGAGGCACCAGTGCAAGGAATGAGTCCCTAGGCTGAGCTACCAGCTGGGGGCGGTAAATGGGAGGTAAAGCTCTCGTTCCCTCTCGGCTCTGTTGCTGATTCTCATCTGGTTGGCAGCGTGAGCACCATTAAAAAGTGCTGAGAAGGAACAGAGTGAGGGAGGAGGGACAAGCAGCAGCAGCTGAAGAAGACGGAAGAGCTGAAAAGCTAGAGGCAGAGACTGAAAAGTCTAGCTTAAGCCACTGAACAGTGGGCAGCATAGGTTTGGTTGTGTTTACTTTGTTTATTTTGTGGGAAAATAAATATATGGCTGCTGCAGAATGGAATCCTTGCCTCCAGCATCCTCCTTGAACCCAGGGTACCACATGCAGTGCTACAGTTATTAACTAGTGACACTGATGTCTATTAAAATTATCATAAGCACAAAACACTGAAGGCAAACAATTTCCATTAGGTAGAACCGAGTGGCTCTGAAATCACTTTTTACAAACAAGCAAAGTTTCAGGTTAAGATTTATTTACTACTTAATTACAAGTTGAAGTTTAATGAAAACTTTCTTTAAATGCAGGTTCACAAATTGGTTTTCATTTACTATATTGCATCTGTAGGTCTCTGTTCATAAACATAAACTAGCAAAACAAATTTACTATAAAATGAAAGTGTTTGTATGAAAGCAGAAAAATGCCAGTCACAACTATATATGTGTACATATTTCTATATTGTGTCTGTTTACACAAAGTTAGCTTAGTTCCATCATTTATGTTGGAATAGGCACTGCTGTTGCACAGACGTCGAACTGTACACTTGCACTGAGTCACATGTCAAAACAAGCTAAAAACAAAGTGCGCACTGTGCTCTGATTGGTGTTCTTGCTTCACACTTCTTTTGTTTTGATATATTATGTTTTTATGCACACATAAGCCAAAAGGAACAACATATTTCACAATCAGTGTAAAAAGTGTAAAAAGTAAGATATTTTACTTTAAAATGTAGTGGAGTGAAAGTAAAAAGTTGCCCAAAATTGAAATATAAGTATAGATACACAAAAAAAACTAATTACATTTAGTTTGTTATTGTCCACCACTGATTAAAACCAACCACATATGAAGATTGCAGTCAGAGAGGCCTCAGAAAGAACAGGGTCAACAACATCAGCACACAAATTGTGCCAGGAGCTTCATAAAATAGGCTTCTATGACTGAGCAGCTGCACACAAGCGTCTAATCACTACGCAGAATGTACATAGCTGCCTGCACTCTATAGCAGTGGAAAGGTGTTCTCTGGAATTAAGAATCATGCATTATTATCTGGCAGTATGATAGATGAATCTAGGTTTGCTGGATGCCAGGAAACCTGCCTGCCCTCTGACCTCAACCCCCCTAAACCTCTTTGGAAAGAACAGGGTTTATGCTGGTTTATCTAAGAAGGATGGCTAACTACTGTATCATGATATAAACGTTATCACAGTCTTTATCAGAAAATGTATCTTTATCCACCAAGTACCATTAGTACATGGGATGTGTTTAAGTGCAAGTGAAAACAGGAAAAGAAATGCAACATAAAACCATACTTTACTTTTTACTGTATTCAACTGTAACTGTTTTCCAAGTAAATTTTTGCTATTGTGTTTTTTTGTCCATTCACCATAAAATTTATACACAATGTTAAGGGCAACAGGCATTTTCAAATTATGTCAAAAACTGAAAAATGAAAAGAATGGAGATATGAGGTTTACATACAAAAAAACAAAACAAAAACAAAAACAACAAAAAACAGGTTTTAAGGCAGTGTGCAGTAAGTAATGAGAAGTACACTTGTTTGCTAATTGGATGTGTACACTTGTTTACTAATTGGATGTGTGAGGTGACTGACAGCTGATTTTCTTCTGCAGTTTGTTTCTTTTCTCACCTTTTCCCCACAGGCCTTAGCGCCTGCCTTTGATCCACTCGAAAGATTAAAATGTGTTTGATTAATCGTTCGGATCAAATGACAAATCCACATGAATCACCTGCAATGCCTATGATGTGGTAATTAAAGGTCGCTGGAATAGGGAATTTCAAATATTCAAAAAGGCAAGTTCTGAGCTTTATGAGCTTCAAGCTTGTAGTTACACGACAAATGTGACAAGTGCGTTTGCAGGTTCTGAAATCTCTCCGTGCTGCATCAAATCAAATTTAGTTTGATACCTCTTCACAGTCTGAACGTTCTTAAAATGTTTAACATGATGGATGGCAGTTCTGAACGATTGGATCCAATTATTTCTTAAAATAACTGTCTTTTTGACCCTGTGTGGTTTTCTTGTCAGGTTCTGATTGCTCTGCAATTCTGGTGTCTACAGAAGGTCAGAAGGTACAAAAGCAGCACATCTGGCAACTGGTTACAGGACACATGTTCTTTCTCTGCTACATTTTAGCCTCTTAAATTCAAGAGTTTTATTACATCCAAAGGATCATTATTCAGTAATTACATGGAAAACATAGCAAACTCTCCATTTTTATCCTGTAGAATTAAACAGGTTATTGTTGTACTGTGACTTGAAGACTGATATATCACTGTTGTTGGGACAAATAACTTTGCATCTCCAAAATAACTTTAAGAAGGAAAAAACCTAAACCATGAAATATACACACAATGTTAAGAGCAACAGAAATTTTCAAACTATGTCAAAAATTGAAAAGCAACAAAAATTGAGATACAAGGTTTTATTCCGACAACAATGATATGTAAATGCCAACCCTTTATTGTAAGTGATTCAAAATGCAGTCCAGGTAACACTGAATGCTGAAGCACTGCTTTAATTTCTGCATTAATGGGTGGTGCTAAACTACAGTAGGCCTTATAGGTAGATATACTGTTGTTTGCAAAGGTTTTGGCACTTCTGCTTATATTTTATTGATTTGAAGTGAGAGCGCGCTTTCTAAAGAGAACAAATTTTAACGCACAATTACTGTTTATTTGCTGGATGTGTTAGGAAAAATAAATAAATAAATAAATAAATAAATAAAAAGTTATGGCACATTTAACATCTTTTTTTTCTGCCCTAAAATTGGTAACTTGACAATTTTCCCTGCAGAGGATGTGTTTATTTATTTCAACTCACACTTTTGCATACAACTGTGTGTAAATGTGTTGGTTCGGGTGACATCACAAAAACAATGGCATTTTTTTCCAGTTTAGATTCTATAATATGGACTGTACATTGTGAGGACTGGACGGTACGCTCTGAATGTTTTCCATATTACATAAAACTTCTTTCAATAACTTGAGAGAAATGCAGCTTTTCTTACAGCACCTTTAAAGGGTTAAACCTCAGGCAGGATTTTTTAATTTCCGATAACAGATGGCGCCCAAGCAGAAGGCGAAGGAGCAGCGTGTTTATGTTTGTGTTTGTGGATCCTGCTTGTGAACCCGTTTATGAAATCTCCTCCTCGGTCCAAAGCAGCAAAGTGATGTAAATCCCTTGCATTTTGGCCCGAGTGGCATTTCAGTGCGTTTATGCGTTTGAACCTGGGCGCTGGCTGCAAATGCCATCCTCTCAAAGACTTGATATACTGCGGATAAACCCAGAGCCTCGAAACTTATGCTCGGAACATCTGACGTGTTTTTCCAAGAGCCTGTTAGAAGAATCTTGGATTGACGCTGGAGTTTTCAGGCGCGGTTAATGACTGGCAGTGTGAAGCTTCAAAGGTCATTTTCTGCTAATGATCGTGGCCTGAGGGGGAGACTTAATGCCTGCTGTAATTACTGCGGGTTATCAAGCCGTGTGCTCCACACCATGACCTGTCATGCTCTCTCTTTAAACAACAAATGAAGAAATTAATCTATGCCTTTGTTCTCGCTGACTGCATTAAAAGCATTATCAGAAATGAGGAACGTTCCCATGCAGACATTCATCCATACGCAGTATATAGTTCAAAGAAACATCAGGCTGTGCGAATGCTGAGCACGAACACAGGTTTCATTTGAGTGCAGGGCTCAGTTCTTGCCTTTCCACAAAAAAAAAAAAAACTCATTTCGTTTGATGGATGTCTGCAAAGTTGATTCTGTCCACTTATTCCCTTTGAGTTAAGAAGGTGGGCGTGGGAGGAAATATATAACATCGTCACTTGTTTCGCAAATAGCCTCCTATAATTTGACCCCCCCCTCAGAACTCGCTATGGTCTTTGTTATGGACTGCAACCCAATCACTCACATTCTCTTTCACTTCAAAGAGCTTCAGGGCCCATTCATCACCTTGCTTTAAATAAGCTCCATCTGATTTCATATTCCATTAGGGTAATTCAGGCATCTGTGGCGCTGTTTGTGTGTGTGTTTAGGTTTACTAACCTGGATTGATTCATTCCTACACACTGAACCAACCTATCTGATGTCAAGGGCTTTCAATCACTCATCACAAATAAAAGGGCCCGTGAAATGCAGTGCTCCAAGATTTATGACCTTCTGTCTTAGGCTAAAATCACTGAATGGCCATGCAAGACACACTGATACGTAAAGTGATAGTTTCAACTTTCATACTTCTTTTTCACAAAGGTTTCATTTATCCATATCAACCACACACCAGATTCCAGTAGCTTTAGCTGTGCATGTGTCTGTAAATCAATATAAAGGTGTATCTGTCTCCTGGTTGACAGCAGGGACCAGATTGAAAAATCTTCCCAATTCACAATAAATGGTATATCCATCATTTAAAACAGTGTGTTTCACCAAAAGGTGACAAGCTTGCATGCATATCAATCAGTGATGTGCTTAGAGGTGGTGAGTGACAAGAGATTGGTGATTAAGGCGGCAACCTTATTTAATGGGGCCACTGCCCCTGTGGAGCAACCCTGGATCAACCTCAAAAATTTTAAATTTTTAAATTTTTAAAACACATTTTACGTTAAACCAAATATAGATCAAATCAAATAGATAAACACTCTATTGGGTAAGAGAACTGAAGACTAGATGATTAATGTCATTTTAAACAGCTTGCAAAACAATATTAAATATCAAAAGTTGAAAAATTTTGAATACATTCATTCATTGAATACTTTGTTTCATCGAATACATTGTTTCTCAAAGATCCTGCCTTCCACCCAATGACTGGTAGGCTCCAGCTCCCCTAGTGGCCCAGAAGGATAAGCGGCTTAGAAAATGTGTGTGTGTGTGTGTGTGTGTGTGTGTGTGTGTGTGTGTGTGTGTGTGTATGTGTGTGTTTCTCAAAGGCATCTAAAGCGAATTCAAGAGCATGTGTGCTGTACCATCAGAAAACGTATTTGTTTGATATGTAAAGCATGTAGATCTGGCTTTGAAGCTCCCATCTAGCAGTCTAAAATTTCTCCAGCAGGGAGCACTGTTTTAACACATGTTGTTTTAGCAATTATCATTCAGAGAAGAAAGCCCTGAACTTACACCAGCAGGATCTAACACATGCATTTGTTATTACATGTCATCTGTTTTGTGTGTTGTTTCATTGTTTCTCTTTGCTGCATTCTGCCACTCCTTCCTTCCCATTGGTGGACTCTACTCAGGTGACCAATCAAGATGGACAACATTAGTGGAAGGGGAGGCACTTTAGTTTTAAGACCCTGCAGAGACAAGATGGCAGGAAGGGCTGCCATACACTATTCAGAAGTTTTCAGAAACAGGTTTTAGAATTCATGCTAGCTGCTGTTCTTTGGGGCACATTTGCATATTTGGCCGTGTAGTATACTGTTGTTGCTCTATTGGTAATAGAAAAGCTGTAAAAATTGATTCAAATCATTTTGCATAACTAAGAGCTTAGCTTAAAATCTTTGTTAACCTTGTGGGTAAACTTGTGAAGCACAGTTGGCAATTCCAGTCCAGATGGTAGCTTTTTAAAACCTAGGAAAGTGTGCAGGCTAGTTTGGGCACACCTGTACATAAACAACATGAAGGATAAAAAACCAGAGCATCACAGAAACGTGGGGTTTAATTTAATTACTTTTAGTTTGGGTAGAATAAGCTTGGTTTTGTTTATTTCTTTATGTTTGAGCTGACCATGGATGTTTTCTCTAGGTAAGCACCAGCTTGGATTTGTAATATGTTCTGCATGGTCACCTGCATAACATTTATGCGATTTAACTTACTTCTTCTCATACTGCACATTATATTTTATGGTTGTTTTAGTATATTTTATTATATATGCTTACTTCTTTATTTCTGCATATTTATAATAGCGCATAACAATACTTTTGGTCCTGTTTTGCTCTTTACTGAACTTTGTGCAGCTGTAATAGCTGATTTTCCCTTAATAAAGTGATCTATCTATCCAAACATTGAAAACAGAACTTAGTATGCTTGTTATTGTTGAACTGGCTATCTTGTTTAATGTTTATGTTGTAAAAAATCTCTTGTGGTTTTATTCAGTCTGTCCTTCTGCAACACCTGCCTCATGTTTACACCCCAAACCCCTCGATCTAGCCAAGGATTATGAGAGTGTTTTCGCTATTGACTTATAAAACAAGTATTATTACCCAAAGATGTTGAGTTGCTCAGTATTGTTACTCAGTAGTCTTTACATGAATTCCATTTAAGGATTTCATAAAATCAGTTGAGGCTAAAAAGCATGTAAGTTTATGACTGTATAGAATGCAGCTGCAGTAGTTTGGGTTTCACCGTTGATCTCCTGCTACTCAAACTCTTTGAACACACCTTTGCAGGAAAGCAAAAGAAATAAACAGCATGTTTAATCAATTTCTCATTTTGTAATGATACAGGTAATTTTGACACTTCCCTGTAGAACCTTGTAATATTTTACTTTTTCCAGACAAAGTTTTCAGCCTTTTTTGGCATTTGTTCCGGCTGAAAATTGATCAGTTTTGGAAGGACGTTTTCAGTTTCAGTAGTAGCATCCTTAATAAAACCAGAAGTAGCAGCCATTTAAAAGCCATTTTAGAGCATGTATTTTTCTGTACTTTGGTCATTTTTTGTAGACAACATTAAATCATACAGTGCCAGAAACCACATAAGCAAGACAGAAATGGATAAGTGAAAATGTATTTTTCAAACTTTCACTTTACTCTTCTTTTAGACTTTAAAAAATAAGGGATCGTCAGAAGAAAAAAAAAACCCTTGACATTGTTCAAGAACGGGGAGTTTTTGAAGGCCAAATAAGGGATGTGGAAAATGGACCATTTGTCCTTGAGGCCTTAGAGACGCAGCATCCAGTCAATGCTCAAAGCCAAAAGAAGCTTGTTCTTTCCGTTTGTTTCTTTTCAGTGTTACACAACCTCCCTCTATCTCAAAAGAGTGCAGGATGCAGTACAACTTTGAGAGCCAGGCCAGCGCAGGACTAGCAAATATTATTCAGCAGCGTCTCCAGTGAGATAAAGACGGCACTTAACCTTTGTAGAGGATAAAAGGAGTGAAAAGAGGGCAAATAAAGCAGCTAGCTTTCAATTGGTCTGGGTCAGATCACCCTTAGACAAACATTTTCAATGAAATAACCTTATGTGTGGCACTCAGGTGGCATCATATGGGCGGTTTTATAGATCAGGCCGTTAACAGCATTGCGTTCATGGTGGTTAGGAGATAAAGAGTGTGACTGGGAGATAGTGGAGTAATTTGTGGACTTGTGGAGAAGCTCCAGGGTCTGGATAGTGTGAACTTTAGAGGAAGGAGTTTGGGCAGGCCAATACACTGGGGGATAAATTAAAGCTCATACTACAACTCCATACTAATGCAGGAGGGCTGTCTGGAGGAGGACCAGCTGCAATTAAAACATTGATTCCCTCACACCCACACACACACACACACACACACACACACACACACACACACACACACACACACACATTCACTCACAGACATAAAAATATGATAAAAAAGAGATTTTTTTTTAAAACCAAGATTCCAACTCCAGAAAAGATTTAATAATGTACTATAAATTTCATTTATAAGTAGTAAGAAAACCCCAAACTATTGGTCCATTCCTCATGAAATGCTCAGGTTATGTAAAGGCCAGATAGTATTTTTAAGTGGAACACTATTACAAAATAAAAGCACTGTAGTGATAGTTATCAAAGATCAATGAAATGTGGAACCACTGACCACTGCCATAAAACACTTTTTACAGCTCTTAAGCCCCCTGTGTTGACTCAATGGTCAAACCATTATCAATAGCACCAGTATGCATATATATGAATAAATCACTCTGATCAGGCTGGTGGATTTAAAACTGATGTCATATTATTTGGATATTAGATAATGTTATTATGTTATGCAGTGATATAACTTGGATCTTAAGTGTCCCAGTGCAAGAATGCCAATGCCCTCTTATGAAACATTCAGTGAATACATAAATAACAGTGTAATTTGCTTGTTTATTTGCTATTTTTATGTTTCAAACAAGCTGGTTCTCTCAAGGCTTGCTACTTCATCCGCTTGCATCAAAGGCCTTGCTCAGACTTTGAGCCCAAATTTGATGTTTGTTTTAATCTAGATTGATTTTTAATAGCCTGGAAAACAAAAATACATGAAATCCAATTTTTGAAAATTGTATCCAAACCACTTTGAGAGGTGGTTTGAAATGCGACTCCAATCAGATTTTTACAGTGCTCTGGGCACTCCAAATGGATTTAAAAGTGTCTTTTATGTCGCTTAAATGTGAAAAGTAATGACAATGTCAAACCCAGACTAACAGAAGTGCTGGGATTTAAGAAGAGGGGGAGATGATGCTCCTTCTCCCTCCTACATCCACATTTAAAATTTGCATCTACATAGTTACTGATGCTTAGGTCATTACCCATGCAGCTAGGCTAGTGGTGTCTGGGCAAACTTTGATTTTGATAAACATCATCACTGATCAATTTTTAGTTTTCTGCACAATTTGAGCTTGGCAGCTGTCAATTGTGAAAATGTCACAATGATTGGAGTAATAGAAATGCTCCAAAATTGCTTTGAATAAAAAGTTTTTGCATTAATTACATTAAAAGTAAACAAGGTTCTTCTCTCTGCTGCAAAGTTTCCATTGTTTTTCTCTGGACAGTAACAGTATTCAAAGTCTGACTCCTGCCAGAAAATAAAAGATTAAATTATGAAAGAAAGCCTACTGTTTATTGTCATTGTCTTTGAAACAGTGGTCATCGCTTTTAACGTTTTTTTTTTAATCTTTGGTTAAAGATCACCAAGTCACACATCTTTAGAAATATTACATTTACAGTTGGCATTACATTTACGGCATCTGTCAGAGATTCTTATCCAGAGTGACTTATAATTTGATCATTTTACACATGTGGGCAAAGACAGTATTAGGAGTCCTGCCTAAGGACTCTTACTGGTACAGCATAGAGTGCTTGCGCTCAGGCAGGGGGTCAAAAAAGGGAGTACACCATACCAACCATTATATATATATATATATATATATATATATATATATATATATATATATATATATACTGCTCAAAAAAATAAAGGGAACACTTAAACAAGACAATAAAACTCCAAGTAAATCAAACTTCTGTGCAAACCAAACTGTCCACAGAAAGCAACACTGATTGACAATAAATGTCACATGCTGTTGTGCAAATGGAATAGACAACAGGTGGAAATTATTGGCAATTAGCAAGACACACTCAATAAAGGAGTGGTTCTGCAGGTGGGGACCACAGACCACTCAGTACCTATGCTTTCTGGCTGATGTTTTGGTCACTTTTGAATGTTGATGGTGCTTTCACACTCGTGGTAGCATGAGACGGACTCTACAACCCACACAAGTGGCTCAGGTAGTGCAGCTCATCCAGGATGGCACATCAATGCGAGCTGTGGCAAGAAGGTTTGCTGT